>NW_027442947.1:0-68880 GCF_048569485.1 Anomaloglossus baeobatrachus
ACCAAACAAAACTTTTAGTGGATTTCTACTTATTTTATTAAATATCATCTCCACCAAACAGGACAAGCTTGCATCTGTTATAGTTTTGGAGAAAAATGTGTTCATTTCATGTATGCGCGAAATGCCTTAAAAATGGCTTTAAAATGGATTTGGAGCATGGAGACGATTATCTCGGGATTGCAAGATAACCAAACAAAACTTTTAGTGGATTTCTACTTATTTTATTAAATATCATCTCCACCAAACAGGACAAGCTTGCATCTGTTATAGTTTTGGAGAAAAATGTGTTCATTTCATGTATGCGCGAAATGCCTTAAAAATGGCTTTAAAATGGATTTGGAGCATGGAGACGATTATCTCGGGATTGCAAGATAACCAAACAAAACTTTTAGTGGATTTCTACTTATTTTATTAAATATCATCTCCACCAAACAGGACAAGCTTGCATCTGTTATAGTTTTGGAGAAAAATGTGTTCATTTCATGTATGCGCGAAATGCCTTAAAAATGGCTTTAAAATGGATTTGGAGCATGGAGACGATTATCTCGGGATTGCAAGATAACCAAACAAAACTTTTAGTGGATTTCTACTTATTTTATTAAATATCATCTCCACCAAACAGGACAAGCTTGCATCTGTTATAGTTTTGGAGAAAAATGTGTTCATTTCATGTATGCGCGAAATGCCTTAAAAATGGCTTTAAAATGGATTTGGAGCATGGAGACGATTATCTCGGGATTGCAAGATAACCAAACAAAACTTTTAGTGGATTTCTACTTATTTTATTAAATATCATCTCCACCAAACAGGACAAGCTTGCATCTGTTATAGTTTTGGAGAAAAATGTGTTCATTTCATGTATGCGCGAAATGCCTTAAAAATGGCTTTAAAATGGATTTGGAGCATGGAGACGATTATCTCGGGATTGCAAGATAACCAAACAAAACTTTTAGTGGATTTCTACTTATTTTATTAAATATCATCTCCACCAAACAGGACAAGCTTGCATCTGTTATAGTTTTGGAGAAAAATGTGTTCATTTCATGTATGCGCGAAATGCCTTAAAAATGGCTTTAAAATGGATTTGGAGCATGGAGACGATTATCTCGGGATTGCAAGATAACCAAACAAAACTTTTAGTGGATTTCTACTTATTTTATTAAATATCATCTCCACCAAACAGGACAAGCTTGCATCTGTTATAGTTTTGGAGAAAAATGTGTTCATTTCATGTATGCGCGAAATGCCTTAAAAATGGCTTTAAAATGGATTTGGAGCATGGAGACGATTATCTCGGGATTGCAAGATAACCAAACAAAACTTTTAGTGGATTTCTACTTATTTTATTAAATATCATCTCCACCAAACAGGACAAGCTTGCATCTGTTATAGTTTTGGAGAAAAATGTGTTCATTTCATGTATGCGCGAAATGCCTTAAAAATGGCTTTAAAATGGATTTGGAGCATGGAGACGATTATCTCGGGATTGCAAGATAACCAAACAAAACTTTTAGTGGATTTCTACTTATTTTATTAAATATCATCTCCACCAAACAGGACAAGCTTGCATCTGTTATAGTTTTGGAGAAAAATGTGTTCATTTCATGTATGCGCGAAATGCCTTAAAAATGGCTTTAAAATGGATTTGGAGCATGGAGACGATTATCTCGGGATTGCAAGATAACCAAACAAAACTTTTAGTGGATTTCTACTTATTTTATTAAATATCATCTCCACCAAACAGGACAAGCTTGCATCTGTTATAGTTTTGGAGAAAAATGTGTTCATTTCATGTATGCGCGAAATGCCTTAAAAATGGCTTTAAAATGGATTTGGAGCATGGAGACGATTATCTCGGGATTGCAAGATAACCAAACAAAACTTTTAGTGGATTTCTACTTATTTTATTAAATATCATCTCCACCAAACAGGACAAGCTTGCATCTGTTATAGTTTTGGAGAAAAATGTGTTCATTTCATGTATGCGCGAAATGCCTTAAAAATGGCTTTAAAATGGATTTGGAGCATGGAGACGATTATCTCGGGATTGCAAGATAACCAAACAAAACTTTTAGTGGATTTCTACTTATTTTATTAAATATCATCTCCACCAAACAGGACAAGCTTGCATCTGTTATAGTTTTGGAGAAAAATGTGTTCATTTCATGTATGCGCGAAATGCCTTAAAAATGGCTTTAAAATGGATTTGGAGCATGGAGACGATTATCTCGGGATTGCAAGATAACCAAACAAAACTTTTAGTGGATTTCTACTTATTTTATTAAATATCATCTCCACCAAACAGGACAAGCTTGCATCTGTTATAGTTTTGGAGAAAAATGTGTTCATTTCATGTATGCGCGAAATGCCTTAAAAATGGCTTTAAAATGGATTTGGAGCATGGAGACGATTATCTCGGGATTGCAAGATAACCAAACAAAACTTTTAGTGGATTTCTACTTATTTTATTAAATATCATCTCCACCAAACAGGACAAGCTTGCATCTGTTATAGTTTTGGAGAAAAATGTGTTCATTTCATGTATGCGCGAAATGCCTTAAAAATGGCTTTAAAATGGATTTGGAGCATGGAGACGATTATCTCGGGATTGCAAGATAACCAAACAAAACTTTTAGTGGATTTCTACTTATTTTATTAAATATCATCTCCACCAAACAGGACAAGCTTGCATCTGTTATAGTTTTGGAGAAAAATGTGTTCATTTCATGTATGCGCGAAATGCCTTAAAAATGGCTTTAAAATGGATTTGGAGCATGGAGACGATTATCTCGGGATTGCAAGATAACCAAACAAAACTTTTAGTGGATTTCTACTTATTTTATTAAATATCATCTCCACCAAACAGGACAAGCTTGCATCTGTTATAGTTTTGGAGAAAAATGTGTTCATTTCATGTATGCGCGAAATGCCTTAAAAATGGCTTTAAAATGGATTTGGAGCATGGAGACGATTATCTCGGGATTGCAAGATAACCAAACAAAACTTTTAGTGGATTTCTACTTATTTTATTAAATATCATCTCCACCAAACAGGACAAGCTTGCATCTGTTATAGTTTTGGAGAAAAATGTGTTCATTTCATGTATGCGCGAAATGCCTTAAAAATGGCTTTAAAATGGATTTGGAGCATGGAGACGATTATCTCGGGATTGCAAGATAACCAAACAAAACTTTTAGTGGATTTCTACTTATTTTATTAAATATCATCTCCACCAAACAGGACAAGCTTGCATCTGTTATAGTTTTGGAGAAAAATGTGTTCATTTCATGTATGCGCGAAATGCCTTAAAAATGGCTTTAAAATGGATTTGGAGCATGGAGACGATTATCTCGGGATTGCAAGATAACCAAACAAAACTTTTAGTGGATTTCTACTTATTTTATTAAATATCATCTCCACCAAACAGGACAAGCTTGCATCTGTTATAGTTTTGGAGAAAAATGTGTTCATTTCATGTATGCGCGAAATGCCTTAAAAATGGCTTTAAAATGGATTTGGAGCATGGAGACGATTATCTCGGGATTGCAAGATAACCAAACAAAACTTTTAGTGGATTTCTACTTATTTTATTAAATATCATCTCCACCAAACAGGACAAGCTTGCATCTGTTATAGTTTTGGAGAAAAATGTGTTCATTTCATGTATGCGCGAAATGCCTTAAAAATGGCTTTAAAATGGATTTGGAGCATGGAGACGATTATCTCGGGATTGCAAGATAACCAAACAAAACTTTTAGTGGATTTCTACTTATTTTATTAAATATCATCTCCACCAAACAGGACAAGCTTGCATCTGTTATAGTTTTGGAGAAAAATGTGTTCATTTCATGTATGCGCGAAATGCCTTAAAAATGGCTTTAAAATGGATTTGGAGCATGGAGACGATTATCTCGGGATTGCAAGATAACCAAACAAAACTTTTAGTGGATTTCTACTTATTTTATTAAATATCATCTCCACCAAACAGGACAAGCTTGCATCTGTTATAGTTTTGGAGAAAAATGTGTTCATTTCATGTATGCGCGAAATGCCTTAAAAATGGCTTTAAAATGGATTTGGAGCATGGAGACGATTATCTCGGGATTGCAAGATAACCAAACAAAACTTTTAGTGGATTTCTACTTATTTTATTAAATATCATCTCCACCAAACAGGACAAGCTTGCATCTGTTATAGTTTTGGAGAAAAATGTGTTCATTTCATGTATGCGCGAAATGCCTTAAAAATGGCTTTAAAATGGATTTGGAGCATGGAGACGATTATCTCGGGATTGCAAGATAACCAAACAAAACTTTTAGTGGATTTCTACTTATTTTATTAAATATCATCTCCACCAAACAGGACAAGCTTGCATCTGTTATAGTTTTGGAGAAAAATGTGTTCATTTCATGTATGCGCGAAATGCCTTAAAAATGGCTTTAAAATGGATTTGGAGCATGGAGACGATTATCTCGGGATTGCAAGATAACCAAACAAAACTTTTAGTGGATTTCTACTTATTTTATTAAATATCATCTCCACCAAACAGGACAAGCTTGCATCTGTTATAGTTTTGGAGAAAAATGTGTTCATTTCATGTATGCGCGAAATGCCTTAAAAATGGCTTTAAAATGGATTTGGAGCATGGAGACGATTATCTCGGGATTGCAAGATAACCAAACAAAACTTTTAGTGGATTTCTACTTATTTTATTAAATATCATCTCCACCAAACAGGACAAGCTTGCATCTGTTATAGTTTTGGAGAAAAATGTGTTCATTTCATGTATGCGCGAAATGCCTTAAAAATGGCTTTAAAATGGATTTGGAGCATGGAGACGATTATCTCGGGATTGCAAGATAACCAAACAAAACTTTTAGTGGATTTCTACTTATTTTATTAAATATCATCTCCACCAAACAGGACAAGCTTGCATCTGTTATAGTTTTGGAGAAAAATGTGTTCATTTCATGTATGCGCGAAATGCCTTAAAAATGGCTTTAAAATGGATTTGGAGCATGGAGACGATTATCTCGGGATTGCAAGATAACCAAACAAAACTTTTAGTGGATTTCTACTTATTTTATTAAATATCATCTCCACCAAACAGGACAAGCTTGCATCTGTTATAGTTTTGGAGAAAAATGTGTTCATTTCATGTATGCGCGAAATGCCTTAAAAATGGCTTTAAAATGGATTTGGAGCATGGAGACGATTATCTCGGGATTGCAAGATAACCAAACAAAACTTTTAGTGGATTTCTACTTATTTTATTAAATATCATCTCCACCAAACAGGACAAGCTTGCATCTGTTATAGTTTTGGAGAAAAATGTGTTCATTTCATGTATGCGCGAAATGCCTTAAAAATGGCTTTAAAATGGATTTGGAGCATGGAGACGATTATCTCGGGATTGCAAGATAACCAAACAAAACTTTTAGTGGATTTCTACTTATTTTATTAAATATCATCTCCACCAAACAGGACAAGCTTGCATCTGTTATAGTTTTGGAGAAAAATGTGTTCATTTCATGTATGCGCGAAATGCCTTAAAAATGGCTTTAAAATGGATTTGGAGCATGGAGACGATTATCTCGGGATTGCAAGATAACCAAACAAAACTTTTAGTGGATTTCTACTTATTTTATTAAATATCATCTCCACCAAACAGGACAAGCTTGCATCTGTTATAGTTTTGGAGAAAAATGTGTTCATTTCATGTATGCGCGAAATGCCTTAAAAATGGCTTTAAAATGGATTTGGAGCATGGAGACGATTATCTCGGGATTGCAAGATAACCAAACAAAACTTTTAGTGGATTTCTACTTATTTTATTAAATATCATCTCCACCAAACAGGACAAGCTTGCATCTGTTATAGTTTTGGAGAAAAATGTGTTCATTTCATGTATGCGCGAAATGCCTTAAAAATGGCTTTAAAATGGATTTGGAGCATGGAGACGATTATCTCGGGATTGCAAGATAACCAAACAAAACTTTTAGTGGATTTCTACTTATTTTATTAAATATCATCTCCACCAAACAGGACAAGCTTGCATCTGTTATAGTTTTGGAGAAAAATGTGTTCATTTCATGTATGCGCGAAATGCCTTAAAAATGGCTTTAAAATGGATTTGGAGCATGGAGACGATTATCTCGGGATTGCAAGATAACCAAACAAAACTTTTAGTGGATTTCTACTTATTTTATTAAATATCATCTCCACCAAACAGGACAAGCTTGCATCTGTTATAGTTTTGGAGAAAAATGTGTTCATTTCATGTATGCGCGAAATGCCTTAAAAATGGCTTTAAAATGGATTTGGAGCATGGAGACGATTATCTCGGGATTGCAAGATAACCAAACAAAACTTTTAGTGGATTTCTACTTATTTTATTAAATATCATCTCCACCAAACAGGACAAGCTTGCATCTGTTATAGTTTTGGAGAAAAATGTGTTCATTTCATGTATGCGCGAAATGCCTTAAAAATGGCTTTAAAATGGATTTGGAGCATGGAGACGATTATCTCGGGATTGCAAGATAACCAAACAAAACTTTTAGTGGATTTCTACTTATTTTATTAAATATCATCTCCACCAAACAGGACAAGCTTGCATCTGTTATAGTTTTGGAGAAAAATGTGTTCATTTCATGTATGCGCGAAATGCCTTAAAAATGGCTTTAAAATGGATTTGGAGCATGGAGACGATTATCTCGGGATTGCAAGATAACCAAACAAAACTTTTAGTGGATTTCTACTTATTTTATTAAATATCATCTCCACCAAACAGGACAAGCTTGCATCTGTTATAGTTTTGGAGAAAAATGTGTTCATTTCATGTATGCGCGAAATGCCTTAAAAATGGCTTTAAAATGGATTTGGAGCATGGAGACGATTATCTCGGGATTGCAAGATAACCAAACAAAACTTTTAGTGGATTTCTACTTATTTTATTAAATATCATCTCCACCAAACAGGACAAGCTTGCATCTGTTATAGTTTTGGAGAAAAATGTGTTCATTTCATGTATGCGCGAAATGCCTTAAAAATGGCTTTAAAATGGATTTGGAGCATGGAGACGATTATCTCGGGATTGCAAGATAACCAAACAAAACTTTTAGTGGATTTCTACTTATTTTATTAAATATCATCTCCACCAAACAGGACAAGCTTGCATCTGTTATAGTTTTGGAGAAAAATGTGTTCATTTCATGTATGCGCGAAATGCCTTAAAAATGGCTTTAAAATGGATTTGGAGCATGGAGACGATTATCTCGGGATTGCAAGATAACCAAACAAAACTTTTAGTGGATTTCTACTTATTTTATTAAATATCATCTCCACCAAACAGGACAAGCTTGCATCTGTTATAGTTTTGGAGAAAAATGTGTTCATTTCATGTATGCGCGAAATGCCTTAAAAATGGCTTTAAAATGGATTTGGAGCATGGAGACGATTATCTCGGGATTGCAAGATAACCAAACAAAACTTTTAGTGGATTTCTACTTATTTTATTAAATATCATCTCCACCAAACAGGACAAGCTTGCATCTGTTATAGTTTTGGAGAAAAATGTGTTCATTTCATGTATGCGCGAAATGCCTTAAAAATGGCTTTAAAATGGATTTGGAGCATGGAGACGATTATCTCGGGATTGCAAGATAACCAAACAAAACTTTTAGTGGATTTCTACTTATTTTATTAAATATCATCTCCACCAAACAGGACAAGCTTGCATCTGTTATAGTTTTGGAGAAAAATGTGTTCATTTCATGTATGCGCGAAATGCCTTAAAAATGGCTTTAAAATGGATTTGGAGCATGGAGACGATTATCTCGGGATTGCAAGATAACCAAACAAAACTTTTAGTGGATTTCTACTTATTTTATTAAATATCATCTCCACCAAACAGGACAAGCTTGCATCTGTTATAGTTTTGGAGAAAAATGTGTTCATTTCATGTATGCGCGAAATGCCTTAAAAATGGCTTTAAAATGGATTTGGAGCATGGAGACGATTATCTCGGGATTGCAAGATAACCAAACAAAACTTTTAGTGGATTTCTACTTATTTTATTAAATATCATCTCCACCAAACAGGACAAGCTTGCATCTGTTATAGTTTTGGAGAAAAATGTGTTCATTTCATGTATGCGCGAAATGCCTTAAAAATGGCTTTAAAATGGATTTGGAGCATGGAGACGATTATCTCGGGATTGCAAGATAACCAAACAAAACTTTTAGTGGATTTCTACTTATTTTATTAAATATCATCTCCACCAAACAGGACAAGCTTGCATCTGTTATAGTTTTGGAGAAAAATGTGTTCATTTCATGTATGCGCGAAATGCCTTAAAAATGGCTTTAAAATGGATTTGGAGCATGGAGACGATTATCTCGGGATTGCAAGATAACCAAACAAAACTTTTAGTGGATTTCTACTTATTTTATTAAATATCATCTCCACCAAACAGGACAAGCTTGCATCTGTTATAGTTTTGGAGAAAAATGTGTTCATTTCATGTATGCGCGAAATGCCTTAAAAATGGCTTTAAAATGGATTTGGAGCATGGAGACGATTATCTCGGGATTGCAAGATAACCAAACAAAACTTTTAGTGGATTTCTACTTATTTTATTAAATATCATCTCCACCAAACAGGACAAGCTTGCATCTGTTATAGTTTTGGAGAAAAATGTGTTCATTTCATGTATGCGCGAAATGCCTTAAAAATGGCTTTAAAATGGATTTGGAGCATGGAGACGATTATCTCGGGATTGCAAGATAACCAAACAAAACTTTTAGTGGATTTCTACTTATTTTATTAAATATCATCTCCACCAAACAGGACAAGCTTGCATCTGTTATAGTTTTGGAGAAAAATGTGTTCATTTCATGTATGCGCGAAATGCCTTAAAAATGGCTTTAAAATGGATTTGGAGCATGGAGACGATTATCTCGGGATTGCAAGATAACCAAACAAAACTTTTAGTGGATTTCTACTTATTTTATTAAATATCATCTCCACCAAACAGGACAAGCTTGCATCTGTTATAGTTTTGGAGAAAAATGTGTTCATTTCATGTATGCGCGAAATGCCTTAAAAATGGCTTTAAAATGGATTTGGAGCATGGAGACGATTATCTCGGGATTGCAAGATAACCAAACAAAACTTTTAGTGGATTTCTACTTATTTTATTAAATATCATCTCCACCAAACAGGACAAGCTTGCATCTGTTATAGTTTTGGAGAAAAATGTGTTCATTTCATGTATGCGCGAAATGCCTTAAAAATGGCTTTAAAATGGATTTGGAGCATGGAGACGATTATCTCGGGATTGCAAGATAACCAAACAAAACTTTTAGTGGATTTCTACTTATTTTATTAAATATCATCTCCACCAAACAGGACAAGCTTGCATCTGTTATAGTTTTGGAGAAAAATGTGTTCATTTCATGTATGCGCGAAATGCCTTAAAAATGGCTTTAAAATGGATTTGGAGCATGGAGACGATTATCTCGGGATTGCAAGATAACCAAACAAAACTTTTAGTGGATTTCTACTTATTTTATTAAATATCATCTCCACCAAACAGGACAAGCTTGCATCTGTTATAGTTTTGGAGAAAAATGTGTTCATTTCATGTATGCGCGAAATGCCTTAAAAATGGCTTTAAAATGGATTTGGAGCATGGAGACGATTATCTCGGGATTGCAAGATAACCAAACAAAACTTTTAGTGGATTTCTACTTATTTTATTAAATATCATCTCCACCAAACAGGACAAGCTTGCATCTGTTATAGTTTTGGAGAAAAATGTGTTCATTTCATGTATGCGCGAAATGCCTTAAAAATGGCTTTAAAATGGATTTGGAGCATGGAGACGATTATCTCGGGATTGCAAGATAACCAAACAAAACTTTTAGTGGATTTCTACTTATTTTATTAAATATCATCTCCACCAAACAGGACAAGCTTGCATCTGTTATAGTTTTGGAGAAAAATGTGTTCATTTCATGTATGCGCGAAATGCCTTAAAAATGGCTTTAAAATGGATTTGGAGCATGGAGACGATTATCTCGGGATTGCAAGATAACCAAACAAAACTTTTAGTGGATTTCTACTTATTTTATTAAATATCATCTCCACCAAACAGGACAAGCTTGCATCTGTTATAGTTTTGGAGAAAAATGTGTTCATTTCATGTATGCGCGAAATGCCTTAAAAATGGCTTTAAAATGGATTTGGAGCATGGAGACGATTATCTCGGGATTGCAAGATAACCAAACAAAACTTTTAGTGGATTTCTACTTATTTTATTAAATATCATCTCCACCAAACAGGACAAGCTTGCATCTGTTATAGTTTTGGAGAAAAATGTGTTCATTTCATGTATGCGCGAAATGCCTTAAAAATGGCTTTAAAATGGATTTGGAGCATGGAGACGATTATCTCGGGATTGCAAGATAACCAAACAAAACTTTTAGTGGATTTCTACTTATTTTATTAAATATCATCTCCACCAAACAGGACAAGCTTGCATCTGTTATAGTTTTGGAGAAAAATGTGTTCATTTCATGTATGCGCGAAATGCCTTAAAAATGGCTTTAAAATGGATTTGGAGCATGGAGACGATTATCTCGGGATTGCAAGATAACCAAACAAAACTTTTAGTGGATTTCTACTTATTTTATTAAATATCATCTCCACCAAACAGGACAAGCTTGCATCTGTTATAGTTTTGGAGAAAAATGTGTTCATTTCATGTATGCGCGAAATGCCTTAAAAATGGCTTTAAAATGGATTTGGAGCATGGAGACGATTATCTCGGGATTGCAAGATAACCAAACAAAACTTTTAGTGGATTTCTACTTATTTTATTAAATATCATCTCCACCAAACAGGACAAGCTTGCATCTGTTATAGTTTTGGAGAAAAATGTGTTCATTTCATGTATGCGCGAAATGCCTTAAAAATGGCTTTAAAATGGATTTGGAGCATGGAGACGATTATCTCGGGATTGCAAGATAACCAAACAAAACTTTTAGTGGATTTCTACTTATTTTATTAAATATCATCTCCACCAAACAGGACAAGCTTGCATCTGTTATAGTTTTGGAGAAAAATGTGTTCATTTCATGTATGCGCGAAATGCCTTAAAAATGGCTTTAAAATGGATTTGGAGCATGGAGACGATTATCTCGGGATTGCAAGATAACCAAACAAAACTTTTAGTGGATTTCTACTTATTTTATTAAATATCATCTCCACCAAACAGGACAAGCTTGCATCTGTTATAGTTTTGGAGAAAAATGTGTTCATTTCATGTATGCGCGAAATGCCTTAAAAATGGCTTTAAAATGGATTTGGAGCATGGAGACGATTATCTCGGGATTGCAAGATAACCAAACAAAACTTTTAGTGGATTTCTACTTATTTTATTAAATATCATCTCCACCAAACAGGACAAGCTTGCATCTGTTATAGTTTTGGAGAAAAATGTGTTCATTTCATGTATGCGCGAAATGCCTTAAAAATGGCTTTAAAATGGATTTGGAGCATGGAGACGATTATCTCGGGATTGCAAGATAACCAAACAAAACTTTTAGTGGATTTCTACTTATTTTATTAAATATCATCTCCACCAAACAGGACAAGCTTGCATCTGTTATAGTTTTGGAGAAAAATGTGTTCATTTCATGTATGCGCGAAATGCCTTAAAAATGGCTTTAAAATGGATTTGGAGCATGGAGACGATTATCTCGGGATTGCAAGATAACCAAACAAAACTTTTAGTGGATTTCTACTTATTTTATTAAATATCATCTCCACCAAACAGGACAAGCTTGCATCTGTTATAGTTTTGGAGAAAAATGTGTTCATTTCATGTATGCGCGAAATGCCTTAAAAATGGCTTTAAAATGGATTTGGAGCATGGAGACGATTATCTCGGGATTGCAAGATAACCAAACAAAACTTTTAGTGGATTTCTACTTATTTTATTAAATATCATCTCCACCAAACAGGACAAGCTTGCATCTGTTATAGTTTTGGAGAAAAATGTGTTCATTTCATGTATGCGCGAAATGCCTTAAAAATGGCTTTAAAATGGATTTGGAGCATGGAGACGATTATCTCGGGATTGCAAGATAACCAAACAAAACTTTTAGTGGATTTCTACTTATTTTATTAAATATCATCTCCACCAAACAGGACAAGCTTGCATCTGTTATAGTTTTGGAGAAAAATGTGTTCATTTCATGTATGCGCGAAATGCCTTAAAAATGGCTTTAAAATGGATTTGGAGCATGGAGACGATTATCTCGGGATTGCAAGATAACCAAACAAAACTTTTAGTGGATTTCTACTTATTTTATTAAATATCATCTCCACCAAACAGGACAAGCTTGCATCTGTTATAGTTTTGGAGAAAAATGTGTTCATTTCATGTATGCGCGAAATGCCTTAAAAATGGCTTTAAAATGGATTTGGAGCATGGAGACGATTATCTCGGGATTGCAAGATAACCAAACAAAACTTTTAGTGGATTTCTACTTATTTTATTAAATATCATCTCCACCAAACAGGACAAGCTTGCATCTGTTATAGTTTTGGAGAAAAATGTGTTCATTTCATGTATGCGCGAAATGCCTTAAAAATGGCTTTAAAATGGATTTGGAGCATGGAGACGATTATCTCGGGATTGCAAGATAACCAAACAAAACTTTTAGTGGATTTCTACTTATTTTATTAAATATCATCTCCACCAAACAGGACAAGCTTGCATCTGTTATAGTTTTGGAGAAAAATGTGTTCATTTCATGTATGCGCGAAATGCCTTAAAAATGGCTTTAAAATGGATTTGGAGCATGGAGACGATTATCTCGGGATTGCAAGATAACCAAACAAAACTTTTAGTGGATTTCTACTTATTTTATTAAATATCATCTCCACCAAACAGGACAAGCTTGCATCTGTTATAGTTTTGGAGAAAAATGTGTTCATTTCATGTATGCGCGAAATGCCTTAAAAATGGCTTTAAAATGGATTTGGAGCATGGAGACGATTATCTCGGGATTGCAAGATAACCAAACAAAACTTTTAGTGGATTTCTACTTATTTTATTAAATATCATCTCCACCAAACAGGACAAGCTTGCATCTGTTATAGTTTTGGAGAAAAATGTGTTCATTTCATGTATGCGCGAAATGCCTTAAAAATGGCTTTAAAATGGATTTGGAGCATGGAGACGATTATCTCGGGATTGCAAGATAACCAAACAAAACTTTTAGTGGATTTCTACTTATTTTATTAAATATCATCTCCACCAAACAGGACAAGCTTGCATCTGTTATAGTTTTGGAGAAAAATGTGTTCATTTCATGTATGCGCGAAATGCCTTAAAAATGGCTTTAAAATGGATTTGGAGCATGGAGACGATTATCTCGGGATTGCAAGATAACCAAACAAAACTTTTAGTGGATTTCTACTTATTTTATTAAATATCATCTCCACCAAACAGGACAAGCTTGCATCTGTTATAGTTTTGGAGAAAAATGTGTTCATTTCATGTATGCGCGAAATGCCTTAAAAATGGCTTTAAAATGGATTTGGAGCATGGAGACGATTATCTCGGGATTGCAAGATAACCAAACAAAACTTTTAGTGGATTTCTACTTATTTTATTAAATATCATCTCCACCAAACAGGACAAGCTTGCATCTGTTATAGTTTTGGAGAAAAATGTGTTCATTTCATGTATGCGCGAAATGCCTTAAAAATGGCTTTAAAATGGATTTGGAGCATGGAGACGATTATCTCGGGATTGCAAGATAACCAAACAAAACTTTTAGTGGATTTCTACTTATTTTATTAAATATCATCTCCACCAAACAGGACAAGCTTGCATCTGTTATAGTTTTGGAGAAAAATGTGTTCATTTCATGTATGCGCGAAATGCCTTAAAAATGGCTTTAAAATGGATTTGGAGCATGGAGACGATTATCTCGGGATTGCAAGATAACCAAACAAAACTTTTAGTGGATTTCTACTTATTTTATTAAATATCATCTCCACCAAACAGGACAAGCTTGCATCTGTTATAGTTTTGGAGAAAAATGTGTTCATTTCATGTATGCGCGAAATGCCTTAAAAATGGCTTTAAAATGGATTTGGAGCATGGAGACGATTATCTCGGGATTGCAAGATAACCAAACAAAACTTTTAGTGGATTTCTACTTATTTTATTAAATATCATCTCCACCAAACAGGACAAGCTTGCATCTGTTATAGTTTTGGAGAAAAATGTGTTCATTTCATGTATGCGCGAAATGCCTTAAAAATGGCTTTAAAATGGATTTGGAGCATGGAGACGATTATCTCGGGATTGCAAGATAACCAAACAAAACTTTTAGTGGATTTCTACTTATTTTATTAAATATCATCTCCACCAAACAGGACAAGCTTGCATCTGTTATAGTTTTGGAGAAAAATGTGTTCATTTCATGTATGCGCGAAATGCCTTAAAAATGGCTTTAAAATGGATTTGGAGCATGGAGACGATTATCTCGGGATTGCAAGATAACCAAACAAAACTTTTAGTGGATTTCTACTTATTTTATTAAATATCATCTCCACCAAACAGGACAAGCTTGCATCTGTTATAGTTTTGGAGAAAAATGTGTTCATTTCATGTATGCGCGAAATGCCTTAAAAATGGCTTTAAAATGGATTTGGAGCATGGAGACGATTATCTCGGGATTGCAAGATAACCAAACAAAACTTTTAGTGGATTTCTACTTATTTTATTAAATATCATCTCCACCAAACAGGACAAGCTTGCATCTGTTATAGTTTTGGAGAAAAATGTGTTCATTTCATGTATGCGCGAAATGCCTTAAAAATGGCTTTAAAATGGATTTGGAGCATGGAGACGATTATCTCGGGATTGCAAGATAACCAAACAAAACTTTTAGTGGATTTCTACTTATTTTATTAAATATCATCTCCACCAAACAGGACAAGCTTGCATCTGTTATAGTTTTGGAGAAAAATGTGTTCATTTCATGTATGCGCGAAATGCCTTAAAAATGGCTTTAAAATGGATTTGGAGCATGGAGACGATTATCTCGGGATTGCAAGATAACCAAACAAAACTTTTAGTGGATTTCTACTTATTTTATTAAATATCATCTCCACCAAACAGGACAAGCTTGCATCTGTTATAGTTTTGGAGAAAAATGTGTTCATTTCATGTATGCGCGAAATGCCTTAAAAATGGCTTTAAAATGGATTTGGAGCATGGAGACGATTATCTCGGGATTGCAAGATAACCAAACAAAACTTTTAGTGGATTTCTACTTATTTTATTAAATATCATCTCCACCAAACAGGACAAGCTTGCATCTGTTATAGTTTTGGAGAAAAATGTGTTCATTTCATGTATGCGCGAAATGCCTTAAAAATGGCTTTAAAATGGATTTGGAGCATGGAGACGATTATCTCGGGATTGCAAGATAACCAAACAAAACTTTTAGTGGATTTCTACTTATTTTATTAAATATCATCTCCACCAAACAGGACAAGCTTGCATCTGTTATAGTTTTGGAGAAAAATGTGTTCATTTCATGTATGCGCGAAATGCCTTAAAAATGGCTTTAAAATGGATTTGGAGCATGGAGACGATTATCTCGGGATTGCAAGATAACCAAACAAAACTTTTACGTGGATTTCTACTTATTTTATTAAATATCATCTCCACCAAACAGGACAAGCTTGCATCTGTTATAGTTTTGGAGAAAAATGTGTTCATTTCATGTATGCGCGAAATGCCTTAAAAATGGCTTTAAAATGGATTTGGAGCATGGAGACGATTATCTCGGGATTGCAAGATAACCAAACAAAACTTTTAGTGGATTTCTACTTATTTTATTAAATATCATCTCCACCAAACAGGACAAGCTTGCATCTGTTATAGTTTTGGAGAAAAATGTGTTCATTTCATGTATGCGCGAAATGCCTTAAAAATGGCTTTAAAATGGATTTGGAGCATGGAGACGATTATCTCGGGATTGCAAGATAACCAAACAAAACTTTTAGTGGATTTCTACTTATTTTATTAAATATCATCTCCACCAAACAGGACAAGCTTGCATCTGTTATAGTTTTGGAGAAAAATGTGTTCATTTCATGTATGCGCGAAATGCCTTAAAAATGGCTTTAAAATGGATTTGGAGCATGGAGACGATTATCTCGGGATTGCAAGATAACCAAACAAAACTTTTAGTGGATTTCTACTTATTTTATTAAATATCATCTCCACCAAACAGGACAAGCTTGCATCTGTTATAGTTTTGGAGAAAAATGTGTTCATTTCATGTATGCGCGAAATGCCTTAAAAATGGCTTTAAAATGGATTTGGAGCATGGAGACGATTATCTCGGGATTGCAATATAACCAAACAAAACTTTTAGTGGATTTCTACTTATTTTATTAAATATCATCTCCACCAAACAGGACAAGCTTGCATCTGTTATAGTTTTGGAGAAAAATGTGTTCATTTCATGTATGCGCGAAATGCCTTTGAAATGGCTTTAAAATGGATTTGGAGCATGGAGACGATTATCTCGGGATTGCAAGATAACCAAACAAAACTTTTAGTGGATTTCTACTTATTTTATTAAATATCATCTTTACCAAACAGGACAAGCTTGCATCTGTTATAGTTTTGGAGAAAAATGTGTTCATTTCATGTATGCGCGAAATGCCTTAAAAATGGCTTTAAAATGGATTTGGAGCATGGAGACGATTATCTCGGGATTGCAAGATAACCAAACAAAACTTTTAGTGGATTTCTACTTATTTTATTAAATATCATCTCCACCAAACAGGACAAGCTTGCATCTGTTATAGTTTTGGAGAAAAATGTGTTCATTTCATGTATGCGCGAAATGCCTTAAAAATGGCTTTAAAATGGATTTGGAGCATGGAGACGATTATCTCGGGATTGCAAGATAACCAAACAAAACTTTTAGTGGATTTCTACTTATTTTATTAAATATCATCTCCACCAAACAGGACAAGCTTGCATCTGTTATAGTTTTGGAGAAAAATGTGTTCATTTCATGTATGCGCGAAATGCCTTAAAAATGGCTTTAAAATGGATTTGGAGCATGGAGACGATTATCTCGGGATTGCAAGATAACCAAACAAAACTTTTAGTGGATTTCTACTTATTTTATTAAATATCATCTCCACCAAACAGGACAAGCTTGCATCTGTTATAGTTTTGGAGAAAAATGTGTTCATTTCATGTATGCGCGAAATGCCTTAAAAATGGCTTTAAAATGGATTTGGAGCATGGAGACGATTATCTCGGGATTGCAAGATAACCAAACAAAACTTTTAGTGGATTTCTACTTATTTTATTAAATATCATCTCCACCAAACAGGACAAGCTTGCATCTGTTATAGTTTTGGAGAAAAATGTGTTCATTTCATGTATGCGCGAAATGCCTTAAAAATGGCTTTAAAATGGATTTGGAGCATGGAGACGATTATCTCGGGATTGCAAGATAACCAAACAAAACTTTTAGTGGATTTCTACTTATTTTATTAAATATCATCTCCACCAAACAGGACAAGCTTGCATCTGTTATAGTTTTGGAGAAAAATGTGTTCATTTCATGTATGCGCGAAATGCCTTAAAAATGGCTTTAAAATGGATTTGGAGCATGGAGACGATTATCTCGGGATTGCAAGATAACCAAACAAAACTTTTAGTGGATTTCTACTTATTTTATTAAATATCATCTCCACCAAACAGGACAAGCTTGCATCTGTTATAGTTTTGGAGAAAAATGTGTTCATTTCATGTATGCGCAAAATGCCTTTGAAATGGCTTTAAAATGGATTTGGAGCATGGAGACGATTATCTCGGGATTGCAAGATAACCAAACAAAACTTTTAGTGGATTTCTACTTATTTTATTAAATATCATCTCCACCAAACAGGACAAGCTTGCATCTGTTATAGTTTTGGAGAAAAATGTGTTCATTTCATGTATGCGCGAAATGCCTTAAAAATGGCTTTAAAATGGATTTGGAGCATGGAGACGATTATCTCGGGATTGCAAGATAACCAAACAAAACTTTTAGTGGATTTCTACTTATTTTATTAAATATCATCTCCACCAAACAGGACAAGCTTGCATCTGTTATAGTTTTGGAGAAAAATGTGTTCATTTCATGTATGCGCGAAATGCCTTAAAAATGGCTTTAAAATGGATTTGGAGCATGGAGACGATTATCTCGGGATTGCATTATAACCAAACAAAACTTTTAGTGGATTTCTACTTATTTTATTAAATATCATCTCCACCAAACAGGACAAGCTTGCATCTGTTATAGTTTTGGAGAAAAATGTGTTCATTTCATGTATGCGCGAAATGCCTTAAAAATGGCTTTAAAATGGATTTGGAGCATGGAGACGATTATCTCGGGATTGCAAGATAACCAAACAAAACTTTTAGTGGATTTCTACTTATTTTATTAAATATCATCTCCACCAAACAGGACAAGCTTGCATGTGTTATAGTTTTGGAGAAAACTGTGTTCATTTCATGTATGCGCGAAATGCCTTAAAAATGGCTTTAAAATGGATTTGGAGCATGGAGACGATTATCTCGGGATTGCAAGATAACCAAACAAAACTTTTAGTGGATTTCTACTTATTTTATTAAATATCATCTCCACCAAACAGGACAAGCTTGCATCTGTTATAGTTTTGGAGAAAAATGTGTTCATTTCATGTATGCGCGAAATGCCTTAAAAATGGCTTTAAAATGGATTTGGAGCATGGAGACGATTATCTCGGGATTGCAATATAACCAAACAAAACTTTTAGTGGATTTCTACTTTTTTTATTAAATATCATCTCCACCAAACAGGACAAGCTTGCATCTGTTATAGTTTTGTAGAAAAATGTGTTCATTTCATGTATGCGCGAAATGCCTTAAAAATGGCTTTAAAATGGATTTGGAGCATGGAGACGATTATCTCGGGATTGCAAGATAACCAAACAAAACTTTTAGTAAATTTCTACTTATTTTATTAAATATCATCTCCACCAAACAGGACAAGCTTGCATCTGTTATAGTTTTGGAGAAAAATGTGTTCATTTCATGTATGCGCGAAATGCCTTAAAAATGGCTTTAAAATGGATTTGGAGCATGGAGACGATTATCTCGGGATTGCAATATAACCAAACAAAACTTTTAGTGGATTTCTACTTATTTTATTAAATATCATCTCCACCAAACAGGACAAGCTTGCATCTGTTATAGTTTTGGAGAAAAATGTGTTCATTTCATGTATGCGCGAAATGCCTTTGAAATGGCTTTAAAATGGATTTGGAGCATGGAGACGATTATCTCGGGATTGCAAGATAACCAAACAAAACTTTTAGTGGATTTCTACTTATTTTATTAAATATCATCTTTACCAAACAGGACAAGCTTGCATCTGTTATAGTTTTGGAGAAAAATGTGTTCATTTCATGTATGCGCGAAATGCCTTAAAAATGGCTTTAAAATGGATTTGGAGCATGGAGACGATTATCTCGGGATTGCAAGATAACCAAACAAAACTTTTAGTGGATTTCTACTTATTTTATTAAATATCATCTCCACCAAACAGGACAAGCTTGCATCTGTTATAGTTTTGGAGAAAAATGTGTTCATTTCATGTATGCGCGAAATGCCTTAAAAATGGCTTTAAAATGGATTTGGAGCATGGAGACGATTATCTCGGGATTGCAAGATAACCAAACAAAACTTTTAGTGGATTTCTACTTATTTTATTAAATATCATCTCCACCAAACAGGACAAGCTTGCATCTGTTATAGTTTTGGAGAAAAATGTGTTCATTTCATGTATGCGCGAAATGCCTTAAAAATGGCTTTAAAATGGATTTGGAGCATGGAGACGATTATCTCGGGATTGCAAGATAACCAAACAAAACTTTTAGTGGATTTCTACTTATTTTATTAAATATCATCTCCACCAAACAGGACAAGCTTGCATCTGTTATAGTTTTGGAGAAAAATGTGTTCATTTCATGTATGCGCGAAATGCCTTAAAAATGGCTTTAAAATGGATTTGGAGCATGGAGACGATTATCTCGGGATTGCAAGATAACCAAACAAAACTTTTAGTGGATTTCTACTTATTTTATTAAATATCATCTCCACCAAACAGGACAAGCTTGCATCTGTTATAGTTTTGGAGAAAAATGTGTTCATTTCATGTATGCGCGAAATGCCTTAAAAATGGCTTTAAAATGGATTTGGAGCATGGAGACGATTATCTCGGGATTGCAAGATAACCAAACAAAACTTTTAGTGGATTTCTACTTATTTTATTAAATATCATCTCCACCAAACAGGACAAGCTTGCATCTGTTATAGTTTTGGAGAAAAATGTGTTCATTTCATGTATGCGCGAAATGCCTTAAAAATGGCTTTAAAATGGATTTGGAGCATGGAGACGATTATCTCGGGATTGCAAGATAACCAAACAAAACTTTTAGTGGATTTCTACTTATTTTATTAAATATCATCTCCACCAAACAGGACAAGCTTGCATCTGTTATAGTTTTGGAGAAAAATGTGTTCATTTCATGTATGCGCAAAATGCCTTTGAAATGGCTTTAAAATGGATTTGGAGCATGGAGACGATTATCTCGGGATTGCAAGATAACCAAACAAAACTTTTAGTGGATTTCTACTTATTTTATTAAATATCATCTCCACCAAACAGGACAAGCTTGCATCTGTTATAGTTTTGGAGAAAAATGTGTTCATTTCATGTATGCGCGAAATGCCTTAAAAATGGCTTTAAAATGGATTTGGAGCATGGAGACGATTATCTCGGGATTGCAAGATAACCAAACAAAACTTTTAGTGGATTTCTACTTATTTTATTAAATATCATCTCCACCAAACAGGACAAGCTTGCATGTGTTATAGTTTTGGAGAAAACTGTGTTCATTTCATGTATGCGCGAAATGCCTTAAAAATGGCTTTAAAATGGATTTGGAGCATGGAGACGATTATCTCGGGATTGCAAGATAACCAAACAAAACTTTTAGTGGATTTCTACTTATTTTATTAAATATCATCTCCACCAAACAGGACAAGCTTGCATCTGTTATAGTTTTGGAGAAAAATGTGTTCATTTCATGTATGCGCGAAATGCCTTAAAAATGGCTTTAAAATGGATTTGGAGCATGGAGACGATTATCTCGGGATTGCAATATAACCAAACAAAACTTTTAGTGGATTTCTACTTTTTTTATTAAATATCATCTCCACCAAACAGGACAAGCTTGCATCTGTTATAGTTTTGGAGAAAAATGTGTTCATTTCATGTATGCGCGAAATGCCTTAAAAATGGCTTTAAAATGGATTTGGAGCATGGAGACGATTATCTCGGGATTGCAAGATAACCAAACAAAACTTAGTAAATTTCTACTTATTTTATTAAATATCATCTCCACCAAACAGGACAAGCTTGCATCTGTTATAGTTTTGGAGAAAAATGTGTTCATTTCATGTATGCGCGAAATGCCTTAAAAATGGCTTTAAAATGGATTTGGAGCATGGAGACGATTATCTCGGGATTGCAAGATAACCAAACAAAACTTTTAGTGGATTTCTACTTATTTTATTACATATCATCTCCACCAAACAGGACAAGCTTGCATCTGTTATAGTTTTGGAGAAAAATGTGTTCATTTCATGTATGCGCGAAATGCCTTAAAAATGGCTTTAAAATGGATTTGGAGCATGGAGACGATTATCTCGGGATTGCAAGATAACCAAACAAAACTTTTAGTGGATTTCTACTTATTTTATTAAATATCATCTCCACCAAACAGGACAAGCTTGCATCTGTTATAGTTTTGGAGAAAAATGTGTTCATTTCATGTATGCGCGAAATGCCTTAAAAATGGCTTTAAAATGGATTTGGAGCATGGAGACGATTATCTCGGGATTGCAAGATAACCAAACAAAACTTTTAGTGGATTTCTACTTATTTTATTAAATATCATCTCCACCAAACAGGACAAGCTTGCATCTGTTATAGTTTTGGAGAAAAATGTGTTCATTTCATGTATGCGCGAAATGCCTTAAAAATGGCTTTAAAATGGATTTGGAGCATGGAGACGATTATCTCGGGATTGCAAGATAACCAAACAAAACTTTTAGTGGATTTCTACTTATTTTATTAAATATCATCTCCACCAAACAGGACAAGCTTGCATCTGTTATAGTTTTGGAGAAAAATGTGTTCATTTCATGTACGCGCGAAATGCCTTAAAAATGGCTTTAAAATGGATTTGGAGCATGGAGACGATTATCTCGGGATTGCAAGATAACCAAACAAAACTTTTAGTGGATTTCTACTTATTTTATTAAATATCATCTCCACCAAACAGGACAAGCTTGCATGTGTTATAGTTTTGGAGAAAAATGTGTTAATTTCATGTATGCGCAAAATGCCTTTGAAATGGCTTTAAAATGGATTTGGAGCATGGAGACGATTATCTCGGGATTGCAAGATAACCAAACAAAACTTTTAGTGGATTTCTACTTATTTTATTAAATATCATCTCCACCAAACAGGACAAGCTTGCATCTGTTATAGTTTTGGAGAAAAATGTGTTCATTTCATGTATGCGCGAAATGCCTTAAAAATGGCTTTAAAATGGATTTGGAGCATGGAGACGATTATCTCGGGATTGCAAGATAACCAAACAAAACTTTTAGTGGATTTCTACTTATTTTATTAAATATCATCTCCACCAAACAGGACAAGCTTGCATCTGTTATAGTTTTGGAGAAAAATGTGTTCATTTCATGTATGCGCGAAATGCCTTAAAAATGGCTTTAAAATGGATTTGGAGCATGGAGACGATTATCTCGGGATTGCAAGATAACCAAACAAAACTTTTAGTGGATTTCTACTTATTTTATTAAATATCATCTCCACCAAACAGGACAAGCTTGCATCTGTTATAGTTTTGGAGAAAAATGTGTTCATTTCATGTACGCGCGAAATGCCTTAAAAATGGCTTTAAAATGGATTTGGAGCATGGAGACGATTATCTCGGGATTGCAAGATAACCAAACAAAACTTTTAGTGGATTTCTACTTATTTTATTAAATATCATCTCCACCAAACAGGACAAGCTTGCATGTGTTATAGTTTTGGAGAAAAATGTGTTAATTTCATGTATGCGCAAAATGCCTTTGAAATGGCTTTAAAATGGATTTGGAGCATGGAGACGATTATCTCGGGATTGCAAGATAACCAAACAAAACTTTTAGTGGATTTCTACTTATTTTATTAAATATCATCTCCACCAAACAGGACAAGCTTGCATCTGTTATAGTTTTGGAGAAAAATGTGTTCATTTCATGTATGCGCGAAATGCCTTAAAAATGGCTTTAAAATGGATTTGGAGCATGGAGACGATTATCTCGGGATTGCAAGATAACCAAACAAAACTTTTAGTGGATTTCTACTTATTTTATTAAATATCATCTCCACCAAACAGGACAAGCTTGCATCTGTTATAGTTTTGGAGAAAAATGTGTTCATTTTATGTATGCGCGAAATGCCTTAAAAATGGCTTTAAAATGGATTTGGAGCATGGAGACGATTATCTCGGGATTGCAAGATAACCAAACAAAACTTTTCGTGGATTTCTACTTATTTTATTAAATATCATCTCCACCAAACAGGACAAGCTTGCATCTGTTATAGTTTTGGAGAAAAATGTGTTCATTTCATGTATGCGCGAAATGCCTTAAAAATGGCTTTAAAATGGATTTGGAGCATGGAGACGATTATCTCGGGATTGCAAGATAACCAAACAAAACTTTTAGTGGATTTCTACTTATTTTATTAAATATCATCTCCACCAAACAGGACAAGCTTGCATCTGTTATAGTTTTGGAGAAAAATGTGTTCATTTCATGTATGCGCGAAATGCCTTAAAAATGGCTTTAAAATGGATTTGGAGCATGGAGACGATTATCTCGGGATTGCAATATAACCAAACAAAACTTTTAGTGGATTTCTACTTATTTTATTAAATATCATCTCCACCAAACAGGACAAGCTTGCATCTGTTATAGTTTTGGAGAAAAATGTGTTCATTTCATGTATGCGCGAAATGCCTTAAAAATGGCTTTAAAATGGATTTGGAGCATGGAGACGATTATCTCGGGATTGCAAGATAATCAAACAAAACTTTTAGTGGATTTCTACTTATTTTATTAAATATCATCTCCACCAAACAGGACAAGCTTGCATCTGTTATAGTTTTGGAGAAAAATGTGTTCATTTCATGTATGCGCGAAATGCCTTAAAAATGGCTTTAAAATGGATTTGGAGCATGGAGACGATTATCTCGGGATTGCAAGATAACCAAACAAAACTTTTAGTGGATTTCTACTTATTTTATTAAATATCATCTCCACCAAACAGGACAAGCTTGCATCTGTTATAGTTTTGGAGAAAAATGTGTTCATTTCATGTATGCGCGAAATGCCTTAAAAATGGCTTTAAAATGGATTTGGAGCATGGAGACGATTATCTCGGGATTGCAAGATAACCAAACAAAACTTTTAGTGGATTTCTACTTATTTTATTAAATATCATCTCCACCAAACAGGACAAGCTTGCATCTGTTATAGTTTTGGAGAAAAATGTGTTCATTTCATGTATGCGCGAAATGCCTTAAAAATGGCTTTAAAATGGATTTGGAGCATGGAGACGATTATCTCGGGATTGCAAGATAACCAAACAAAACGTTTAGTGGATTTCTACTTATTTTATTAAATATCATCTCCACCAAACAGGACAAGCTTGCATCTGTTATAGTTTTGGAGAAAAATGTGTTCATTTCATGTATGCGCGAAATGCCTTAAAAATGGCTTTAAAATGGATTTGGAGCATGGAGACGATTATCTCGGGATTGCAAGATAACCAAACAAAACTTTTAGTGGATTTCTACTTATTTTATTAAATATCATCTCCACCAAACAGGACAAGCTTGCATCTGTTATAGTTTTGGAGAAAAATGTGTTCATTTCATGTACGCGCGAAATGCCTTAAAAATGGCTTTAAAATGGATTTGGAGCATGGAGACGATTATCTCGGGATTGCAAGATAACCAAAGAAAACTTTTAGTGGATTTCTACTTATTTTATTAAATATCATCTCCACCAAACAGGACAAGCTTGCATGTGTTATAGTTTTGGAGAAAAATGTGTTAATTTCATGTATGCGCAAAATGCCTTTGAAATGGCTTTAAAATGGATTTGGAGCATGGAGACGATTATCTCGGGATTGCAAGATAACCAAACAAAACTTTTAGTGGATTTCTACTTATTTTATTAAATATCATCTCCACCAAACAGGACAAGCTTGCATCTGTTATAGTTTTGGAGAAAAATGTGTTCATTTCATGTATGCGCGAAATGCCTTAAAAATGGCTTTAAAATGGATTTGGAGCATGGAGACGATTATCTCGGGATTGCAAGATAACCAAACAAAACTTTTAGTGGATTTCTACTTATTTTATTAAATATCATCTCCACCAAACAGGACAAGCTTGCATCTGTTATAGTTTTGGAGAAAAATGTGTTCATTTCATGTATGCGCGAAATGCCTTAAAAATGGCTTTAAAATGGATTTGGAGCATGGAGACGATTATCTCGGGATTGCAAGATAACCAAACAAAACTTTTAGTGGATTTCTACTTATTTTATTAAATATCATCTCCACCAAACAGGACAAGCTTGCATCTGTTATAGTTTTGGAGAAAAATGTGTTCATTTCATGTATGCGCGAAATGCCTTAAAAATGGCTTTAAAATGGATTTGGAGCATGGAGACGATTATCTCGGGATTGCAAGATAACCAAACAAAACGTTTAGTGGATTTCTACTTATTTTATTAAATATCATCTCCACCAAACAGGACAAGCTTGCATCTGTTATAGTTTTGGAGAAAAATGTGTTCATTTCATGTATGCGCGAAATGCCTTAAAAATGGCTTTAAAATGGATTTGGAGCATGGAGACGATTATCTCGGGATTGCAAGATAACCAAACAAAACTTTTAGTGGATTTCTACTTATTTTATTAAATATCATCTCCACCAAACAGGACAAGCTTGCATCTGTTATAGTTTTGGAGAAAAATGTGTTCATTTCATGTACGCGCGAAATGCCTTAAAAATGGCTTTAAAATGGATTTGGAGCATGGAGACGATTATCTCGGGATTGCAAGATAACCAAACAAAACTTTTAGTGGATTTCTACTTATTTTATTAAATATCATCTCCACCAAACAGGACAAGCTTGCATGTGTTATAGTTTTGGAGAAAAATGTGTTAATTTCATGTATGCGCAAAATGCCTTTGAAATGGCTTTAAAATGGATTTGGAGCATGGAGACGATTATCTCGGGATTGCAAGATAACCAAACAAAACTTTTAGTGGATTTCTACTTATTTTATTAAATATCATCTCCACCAAACAGGACAAGCTTGCATCTGTTATAGTTTTGGAGAAAAATGTGTTCATTTCATGTATGCGCGAAATGCCTTAAAAATGGCTTTAAAATGGATTTGGAGCATGGAGACGATTATCTCGGGATTGCAAGATAACCAAACAAAACTTTTAGTGGATTTCTACTTATTTTATTAAATATCATCTCCACCAAACAGGACAAGCTTGCATCTGTTATAGTTTTGGAGAAAAATGTGTTCATTTCATGTATGCGCGAAATGCCTTAAAAATGGCTTTAAAATGGATTTGGAGCATGGAGACGATTATCTCGGGATTGCAAGATAACCAAACAAAACTTTTAGTGGATTTCTACTTATTTTATTAAATATCATCTCCACCAAAAAGGACAAGCTTGCATCTGTTATAGTTTTGGAGAAAAATGTGTTCATTTCATGTATGCGCGAAATGCCTTAAAAATGGCTTTAAAATGGATTTGGAGCATGGAGACGATTATCTCGGGATTGGAAGATAACCAAACAAAACGTTTAGTGGATTTCTACTTATTTTATTAAATATCATCTCCACCAAACAGGACAAGCTTGCATCTGTTATAGTTTTGGAGAAAAATGTGTTCATTTCATGTATGCGCGAAATGCCTTAAAAATGGCTTTAAAATGGATTTGGAGCATGGAGACGATTATCTCGGGATTGCAAGATAACCAAACAAAACTTTTAGTGGATTTCTACTTATTTTATTAAATATCATCTCCACCAAACAGGACAAGCTTGCATCTGTTATAGTTTTGGAGAAAAATGTGTTCATTTCATGTATGCGCGAAATGCCTTAAAAATGGCTTTAAAATGGATTTGGAGCATGGAGACGATTATCTCGGGATTGCAAGATAACCAAACAAAACTTTTAGTGGATTTCTACTTATTTTATTAAATATCATCTCCACCAAACAGGACAAGCTTGCATCTGTTATAGTTTTGGAGAAAAATGTGTTCATTTCATGTATGCGCGAAATGCCTTAAAAATGGCTTTAAAATGGATTTGGAGCATGGAGACGATTATCTCGGGATTGCAAGATAACCAAACAAAACTTTTAGTGGATTTCTACTTATTTTATTAAATATCATCTCCACCAAACAGGACAAGCTTGCATCTGTTATAGTTTTGGAGAAAAATGTGTTCATTTCATGTATGCGCGAAATGCCTTAAAAATGGCTTTAAAATGGATTTGGAGCATGGAGACGATTATCTCGGGATTGCAAGATAACCAAACAAAACTTTTAGTGGATTTCTACTTATTTTATTAAATATCATCTCCACCAAACAGGACAAGCTTGCATCTGTTATAGTTTTGGAGAAAAATGTGTTCATTTCATGTATGCGCGAAATGCCTTAAAAATGGCTTTAAAATGGATTTGGAGCATGGAGACGATTATCTCGGGATTGCAAGATAACCAAACAAAACTTTTAGTGGATTTCTATATATTTTATTAAATATCATCTCCACCAAACAGGACAAGCTTGCATCTGTTATAGTTTTGGAGAAAAATGTGTTCATTTCATGTACGCGCGAAATGCCTTAAAAATGGCTTTAAAATGGATTTGGAGCATGGAGACGATTATCTCGGGATTGCAAGATAACCAAACAAAACTTTTAGTGGATTTCTACTTATTTTATTAAATATCATCTCCACCAAACAGGACAAGCTTGCATGTGTTATAGTTTTGGAGAAAAATGTGTTAATTTCATGTATGCGCAAAATGCCTTTGAAATGGCTTTAAAATGGATTTGGAGCATGGAGACGATTATCTCGGGATTGCAAGATAACCAAACAAAACTTTTAGTGGATTTCTACTTATTTTATTAAATATCATCTCCACCAAACAGGACAAGCTTGCATCTGTTATAGTTTTGGAGAAAAATGTGTTCATTTCATGTATGCGCGAAATGCCTTAAAAATGGCTTTAAAATGGATTTGGAGCATGGAGACGATTATCTCGGGATTGCAAGATAACCAAACAAAACTTTTAGTGGATTTCTACTTATTTTATTAAATATCATCTCCACCAAACAGGACAAGCTTGCATCTGTTATAGTTTTGGAGAAAAATGTGTTCATTTCATGTATGCGCGAAATGCCTTAAAAATGGCTTTAAAATGGATTTGGAGCATGGAGACGATTATCTCGGGATTGCAAGATAACCAAACAAAACTTTTAGTGGATTTCTACTTATTTTATTAAATATCATCTCCACCAAACAGGACAAGCTTGCATCTGTTATAGTTTTGGAGAAAAATGTGTTCATTTCATGTACGCGCGAAATGCCTTAAAAATGGCTTTAAAATGGATTTGGAGCATGGAGACGATTATCTCGGGATTGCAAGATAACCAAACAAAACTTTTAGTGGATTTCTACTTATTTTATTAAATATCATCTCCACCAAACAGGACAAGCTTGCATGTGTTATAGTTTTGGAGAAAAATGTGTTAATTTCATGTATGCGCAAAATGCCTTTGAAATGGCTTTAAAATGGATTTGGAGCATGGAGACGATTATCTCGGGATTGCAAGATAACCAAACAAAACTTTTAGTGGATTTCTACTTATTTTATTAAATATCATCTCCACCAAACAGGACAAGCTTGCATCTGTTATAGTTTTGGAGAAAAATGTGTTCATTTCATGTATGCGCGAAATACCTTAAAAATGGCTTTAAAATGGATTTGGAGCATGGAGACGATTATCTCGGGATTGCAAGATAACCAAACAAAACTTTTAGTGGATTTCTACTTATTTTATTAAATATCATCTCCACCAAACAGGACAAGCTTGCATCTGTTATAGTTTTGGAGAAAAATGTGTTCATTTTATGTATGCGCGAAATGCCTTAAAAATGGCTTTAAAATGGATTTGGAGCATGGAGACGATTATCTCGGGATTGCAAGATAACCAAACAAAACTTTTCGTGGATTTCTACTTATTTTATTAAATATCATCTCCACCAAACAGGACAAGCTTGCATCTGTTATAGTTTTGGAGAAAAATGTGTTCATTTCATGTATGCGCGAAATGCCTTAAAAATGGCTTTAAAATGGATTTGGAGCATGGAGACGATTATCTCGGGATTGCAAGATAACCAAACAAAACTTTTAGTGGATTTCTACTTATTTTATTAAATATCATCTCCACCAAACAGGACAAGCTTGCATCTGTTATAGTTTTGGAGAAAAATGTGTTCATTTCATGTATGCGCGAAATGCCTTAAAAATGGCTTTAAAATGGATTTGGAGCATGGAGACGATTATCTCGGGATTGCAATATAACCAAACAAAACTTTTAGTGGATTTCTACTTATTTTATTAAATATCATCTCCACCAAACAGGACAAGCTTGCATCTGTTATAGTTTTGGAGAAAAATGTGTTCATTTCATGTATGCGCGAAATGCCTTAAAAATGGCTTTAAAATGGATTTGGAGCATGGAGACGATTATCTCGGGATTGCAAGATAACCAAACAAAACTTTTAGTGGATTTCTACTTATTTTATTAAATATCATCTCCACCAAACAGGACAAGCTTGCATCTGTTATAGTTTTGGAGAAAAATGTGTTCATTTTATGTATGCGCGAAATGCCTTAAAAATGGCTTTAAAATGGATTTGGAGCATGGAGACGATTATCTCGGGATTGCAAGATAACCAAACAAAACTTTTCGTGGATTTCTACTTATTTTATTAAATATCATCTCCACCAAACAGGACAAGCTTGCATCTGTTATAGTTTTGGAGAAAAATGTGTTCATTTCATGTATGCGCGAAATGCCTTAAAAATGGCTTTAAAATGGATTTGGAGCATGGAGACGATTATCTCGGGATTGCAAGATAACCAAACAAAACTTTTAGTGGATTTCTACTTATTTTATTAAATGTCATCTCCACCAAACAGGACAAGCTTGCATCTGTTATAGTTTTGGAGAAAAATGTGTTCATTTCATGTATGCGCGAAATGCCTTAAAAATGGCTTTAAAATGGATTTGGAGCATGGAGACGATTATCTCGGGATTGCAAGATAACCAAACAAAACTTTTAGTGGATTTCTACTTATTTTATTAAATATCATCTCCACCAAACAGGACAAGCTTGCATCTGTTATAGTTTTGGAGAAAAATGTGTTCATTTCATGTATGCGCGAAATGCCTTAAAAATGGCTTTAAAATGGATTTGGAGCATGGAGACGATTATCTCGGGATTGCAAGATAATCAAACAAAACTTTTAGTGGATTTCTACTTATTTTATTAAATATCATCTCCACCAAACAGGACAAGCTTGCATCTGTTATAGTTTTGGAGAAAAATGTGTTCATTTCATGTATGCGCGAAATGCCTTAAAAATGACTTTAAAATGGATTTGGAGCATGGAGACGATTATCTCGGGATTGCAAGATAACCAAACAAAACTTTTAGTGGATTTCTACTTATTTTATTAAATATCATCTCCACCAAACAGGACAAGCTTGCATCTGTTATAGTTTTGGAGAAAAATGTGTTCATTTCATGTATGCGCGAAATGCCTTAAAAATGGCTTTAAAATGGATTTGGAGCATGGAGACGATTATCTCGGGATTGCAAGATAACCAAACAAAACTTTTAGTGGATTTCTACTTATTTTATTAAATATCATCTCCACCAAACAGGACAAGCTTGCATCTGTTATAGTTTTGGAGAAAAATGTGTTCATTTCATGTATGCGCGAAATGCCTTAAAAATGGCTTTAAAATGGATTTGGAGCATGGAGACGATTATCTCGGGATTGCAAGATAACCAAACAAAACGTTTAGTGGATTTCTACTTATTTTATTAAATATCATCTCCACCAAACAGGACAAGCTTGCATCTGTTATAGTTTTGGAGAAAAATGTGTTCATTTCATGTATGCGCGAAATGCCTTAAAAATGGCTTTAAAATGGATTTGGAGCATGGAGACGATTATCTCGGGATTGCAAGATAACCAAACAAAACTTTTAGTGGATTTCTACTTATTTTATTAAATATCATCTCCACCAAACAGGACAAGCTTGCATCTGTTATAGTTTTGGAGAAAAATGTGTTCATTTCATGTACGCGCGAAATGCCTTAAAAATGGCTTTAAAATGGATTTGGAGCATGGAGACGATTATCTCGGGATTGCAAGATAACCAAACAAAACTTTTAGTGGATTTCTACTTATTTTATTAAATATCATCTCCACCAAACAGGACAAGCTTGCATGTGTTATAGTTTTGGAGAAAAATGTGTTAATTTCATGTATGCGCAAAATGCCTTTGAAATGGCTTTAAAATGGATTTGGAGCATGGAGACGATTATCTCGGGATTGCAAGATAACCAAACAAAACTTTTAGTGGATTTCTACTTATTTTATTAAATATCATCTCCACCAAACAGGACAAGCTTGCATCTGTTATAGTTTTGGAGAAAAATGTGTTCATTTCATGTATGCGCGAAATGCCTTAAAAATGGCTTTAAAATGGATTTGGAGCATGGAGACGATTATCTCGGGATTGCAAGATAACCAAACAAAACTTTTAGTGGATTTCTACTTATTTTATTAAATATCATCTCCACCAAACAGGACAAGCTTGCATCTGTTATAGTTTTGGAGAAAAATGTGTTCATTTCATGTATGCGCGAAATGCCTTAAAAATGGCTTTAAAATGGATTTGGAGCATGGAGACGATTATCTCGGGATTGCAAGATAACCAAACAAAACTTTTAGTGGATTTCTACTTATTTTATTAAATATCATCTCCACCAAACAGGACAAGCTTGCATCTGTTATAGTTTTGGAGAAAAATGTGTTCATTTCATGTATGCGCGAAATGCCTTAAAAATGGCTTTAAAATGGATTTGGAGCATGGAGACGATTATCTCGGGATTGCAAGATAACCAAACAAAACGTTTAGTGGATTTCTACTTATTTTATTAAATATCATCTCCACCAAACAGGACAAGCTTGCATCTGTTATAGTTTTGGAGAAAAATGTGTTCATTTCATGTATGCGCGAAATGCCTTAAAAATGGCTTTAAAATGGATTTGGAGCATGGAGACGATTATCTCGGGATTGCAAGATAACCAAACAAAACTTTTAGTGGATTTCTACTTATTTTATTAAATATCATCTCCACCAAACAGGACAAGCTTGCATCTGTTATAGTTTTGGAGAAAAATGTGTTCATTTCATGTACGCGCGAAATGCCTTAAAATGGCTTTAAAATGGATTTGGAGCATGGAGACGATTATCTCGGGATTGCAAGATAACCAAACAAAACTTTTAGTGGATTTCTACTTATTTTATTAAATATCATCTCCACCAAACAGGACAAGCTTGCATGTGTTATAGTTTTGGAGAAAAATGTGTTAATTTCATGTATGCGCAAAATGCCTTTGAAATGGCTTTAAAATGGATTTGGAGCATGGAGACGATTATCTCGGGATTGCAAGATAACCAAACAAAACTTTTAGTGGATTTCTACTTATTTTATTAAATATCATCTCCACCAAACAGGACAAGCTTGCATCTGTTATAGTTTTGGAGAAAAATGTGTTCATTTCATGTATGCGCGAAATGCCTTAAAAATGGCTTTAAAATGGATTTGGAGCATGGAGACGATTATCTCGGGATTGCAAGATAACCAAACAAAACTTTTAGTGGATTTCTACTTATTTTATTAAATATCATCTCCACCAAACAGGACAAGCTTGCATCTGTTATAGTTTTGGAGAAAAATGTGTTCATTTCATGTATGCGCGAAATGCCTTAAAAATGGCTTTAAAATGGATTTGGAGCATGGAGACGATTATCTCGGGATTGCAAGATAACCAAACAAAACTTTTAGTGGATTTCTACTTATTTTATTAAATATCATCTCCACCAAAAAGGACAAGCTTGCATCTGTTATAGTTTTGGAGAAAAATGTGTTCATTTCATGTATGCGCGAAATGCCTTAAAAATGGCTTTAAAATGGATTTGGAGCATGGAGACGATTATCTCGGGATTGGAAGATAACCAAACAAAACGTTTAGTGGATTTCTACTTATTTTATTAAATATCATCTCCACCAAACAGGACAAGCTTGCATCTGTTATAGTTTTGGAGAAAAATGTGTTCATTTCATGTATGCGCGAAATGCCTTAAAAATGGCTTTAAAATGGATTTGGAGCATGGAGACGATTATCTCGGGATTGCAAGATAACCAAACAAAACTTTTAGTGGATTTCTACTTATTTTATTAAATATCATCTCCACCAAACAGGACAAGCTTGCATCTGTTATAGTTTTGGAGAAAAATGTGTTCATTTCATGTATGCGCGAAATGCCTTAAAAATGGCTTTAAAATGGATTTGGAGCATGGAGACGATTATCTCGGGATTGCAAGATAACCAAACAAAACTTTTAGTGGATTTCTACTTATTTTATTAAATATCATCTCCACCAAACAGGACAAGCTTGCATCTGTTATAGTTTTGGAGAAAAATGTGTTCATTTCATGTATGCGCGAAATGCCTTAAAAATGGCTTTAAAATGGATTTGGAGCATGGAGACGATTATCTCGGGATTGCAAGATAACCAAACAAAACTTTTAGTGGATTTCTACTTATTTTATTAAATATCATCTCCACCAAACAGGACAAGCTTGCATCTGTTATAGTTTTGGAGCAAAATGTGTTCATTTCATGTATGCGCGAAATGCCTTAAAAATGGCTTTAAAATGGATTTGGAGCATGGAGACGATTATCTCGGGATTGCAAGATAACCAAACAAAACTTTTAGTGGATTTCTACTTATTTTATTAAATATCATCTCCACCAAACAGGACAAGCTTGCATCTGTTATAGTTTTGGAGAAAAATGTGTTCATTTCATGTATGCGCGAAATGCCTTAAAAATGGCTTTAAAATGGATTTGGAGCATGGAGACGATTATCTCGGGATTGCAAGATAACCAAACAAAACTTTTAGTGGATTTCTATATATTTTATTAAATATCATCTCCACCAAACAGGACAAGCTTGCATCTGTTATAGTTTTGGAGAAAAATGTGTTCATTTCATGTACGCGCGAAATGCCTTAAAAATGGCTTTAAAATGGATTTGGAGCATGGAGACGATTATCTCGGGATTGCAAGATAACCAAACAAAACTTTTAGTGGATTTCTACTTATTTTATTAAATATCATCTCCACCAAACAGGACAAGCTTGCATGTGTTATAGTTTTGGAGAAAAATGTGTTAATTTCATGTATGCGCAAAATGCCTTTGAAATGGCTTTAAAATGGATTTGGAGCATGGAGACGATTATCTCGGGATTGCAAGATAACCAAACAAAACTTTTAGTGGATTTCTACTTATTTTATTAAATATCATCTCCACCAAACAGGACAAGCTTGCATGTGTTATAGTTTTGGAGAAAAATGTGTTAATTTCATGTATGCGCAAAATGCCTTTGAAATGGCTTTAAAATGGATTTGGAGCATGGAGACGATTATCTCGGGATTGCAAGATAACCAAACAAAACTTTTAGTGGATTTCTACTTATTTTATTAAATATCATCTCCACCAAACAGGACAAGCTTGCATCTGTTATAGTTTTGGAGAAAAATGTGTTCATTTCATGTATGCGCGAAATGCCTTAAAAATGGCTTTAAAATGGATTTGGAGCATGGAGACGATTATCTCGGGATTGCAAGATAACCAAACAAAACTTTTAGTGGATTTCTACTTATTTTATTAAATATCATCTCCACCAAACAGGACAAGCTTGCATCTGTTATAGTTTTGGAGAAAAATGTGTTCATTTTATGTATGCGCGAAATGCCTTAAAAATGGCTTTAAAATGGATTTGGAGCATGGAGACGATTATCTCGGGATTGCAAGATAACCAAACAAAACTTTTCGTGGATTTCTACTTATTTTATTAAATATCATCTCCACCAAACAGGACAAGCTTGCATCTGTTATAGTTTTGGAGAAAAATGTGTTCATTTCATGTATGCGCGAAATGCCTTAAAAATGGCTTTAAAATGGATTTGGAGCATGGAGACGATTATCTCGGGATTGCAAGATAACCAAACAAAACTTTTAGTGGATTTCTACTTATTTTATTAAATATCATCTCCACCAAACAGGACAAGCTTGCATCTGTTATAGTTTTGGAGAAAAATGTGTTCATTTCATGTATGCGCGAAATGCCTTAAAAATGGCTTTAAAATGGATTTGGAGCATGGAGACGATTATCTCGGGATTGCAATATAACCAAACAAAACTTTTAGTGGATTTCTACTTATTTTATTAAATATCATCTCCACCAAACAGGACAAGCTTGCATCTGTTATAGTTTTGGAGAAAAATGTGTTCATTTCATGTATGCGCGAAATGCCTTAAAAATGGCTTTAAAATGGATTTGGAGCATGGAGACGATTATCTCGGGATTGCAAGATAACCAAACAAAACTTTTAGTGGATTTCTACTTATTTTATTAAATATCATCTCCACCAAACAGGACAAGCTTGCATCTGTTATAGTTTTGGAGAAAAATGTGTTCATTTCATGTATGCGCGAAATGCCTTAAAAATGGCTTTAAAATGGATTTGGAGCATGGAGACGATTATCTCGGGATTGCAAGATAACCAAACAAAACGTTTAGTGGATTTCTACTTATTTTATTAAATATCATCTCCACCAAACAGGACAAGCTTGCATCTGTTATAGTTTTGGAGAAAAATGTGTTCATTTCATGTATGCGCGAAATGCCTTAAAAATGGCTTTAAAATGGATTTGGAGCATGGAGACGATTATCTCGGGATTGCAAGATAACCAAACAAAACTTTTAGTGGATTTCTACTTATTTTATTAAATATCATCTCCACCAAACAGGACAAGCTTGCATCTGTTATAGTTTTGGAGAAAAATGTGTTCATTTCATGTACGCGCGAAATGCCTTAAAAATGGCTTTAAAATGGATTTGGAGCATGGAGACGATTATCTCGGGATTGCAAGATAACCAAACAAAACTTTTAGTGGATTTCTACTTATTTTATTAAATATCATCTCCACCAAACAGGACAAGCTTGCATGTGTTATAGTTTTGGAGAAAAATGTGTTAATTTCATGTATGCGCAAAATGCCTTTAAAATGGCTTTAAAATGGATTTGGAGCATGGAGACGATTATCTCGGGATTGCAAGATAACCAAACAAAACTTTTAGTGGATTTCTACTTATTTTATTAAATATCATCTCCACCAAACAGGACAAGCTTGCATCTGTTATAGTTTTGGAGAAAAATGTGTTCATTTCATGTATGCGCGAAATGCCTTAAAAATGGCTTTAAAATGGATTTGGAGCATGGAGACGATTATCTCGGGATTGCAAGATAACCAAACAAAACTTTTAGTGGATTTCTACTTATTTTATTAAATATCATCTCCACCAAACAGGACAAGCTTGCATCTGTTATAGTTTTGGAGAAAAATGTGTTCATTTTATGTATGCGCGAAATGCCTTAAAAATGGCTTTAAAATGGATTTGGAGCATGGAGACGATTATCTCGGGATTGCAAGATAACCAAACAAAACTTTTCGTGGATTTCTACTTATTTTATTAAATATCATCTCCACCAAACAGGACAAGCTTGCATCTGTTATAGTTTTGGAGAAAAATGTGTTCATTTCATGTATGCGCGAAATGCCTTAAAAATGGCTTTAAAATGGATTTGGAGCATGGAGACGATTATCTCGGGATTGCAAGATAACCAAACAAAACTTTTAGTGGATTTCTACTTATTTTATTAAATATCATCTCCACCAAACAGGACAAGCTTGCATCTGTTATAGTTTTGGAGAAAAATGTGTTCATTTCATGTATGCGCGAAATGCCTTAAAAATGGCTTTAAAATGGATTTGGAGCATGGAGACGATTATCTCGGGATTGCAAGATAACCAAACAAAACTTTTAGTGGATTTCTACTTATTTTATTAAATATCATCTCCACCAAACAGGACAAGCTTGCATCTGTTATAGTTTTGGAGAAAAATGTGTTCATTTCATGTATGCGCGAAATGCCTTAAAAATGGCTTTAAAATGGATTTGGAGCATGGAGACGATTATCTCGGGATTGCAAGATAACCAAACAAAACTTTTAGTGGATTTCTACTTATTTTATTAAATATCATCTCCACCAAACAGGACAAGCTTGCATCTGTTATAGTTTTGGAGAAAAATGTGTTCATTTCATGTATGCGCGAAATGCCTTAAAAATGGCTTTAAAATGGATTTGGAGCATGGAGACGATTATCTCGGGATTGCAAGATAACCAAACAAAACTTTTAGTGGATTTCTACTTATTTTATTAAATATCATCTCCACCAAACAGGACAAGCTTGCATCTGTTATAGTTTTGGAGAAAAATGTGTTCATTTCATGTATGCGCAAAATGCCTTAAAAATGGCTTTAAAATGGATTTGGAGCATGGAGACGATTATCTCAGGATGGCAATATAAACAAACAAAACTTTTTATAGATTTCTACTTATTTTATTAAATATCATCTCCACCAAACAGGACAAGCTTGCATCTGTTATAGTTTTGGAGAAAAATGTGTTCATTTCATGTATGCGCGAAATGCCTTAAAAATGGCTTTAAAATGGATTTGGAGCATGGAGACGATTATCTCGGGATTGCAAGATAACCAAACAAAACTTTTAGTGGATTTCTACTTATTTTATTAAATATCATCTCCACCAAACAGGACAAGCTTGCATCTGTTATAGTTTTGGAGAAAAATGTGTTCATTTCATGTATGCGCGAAATGCCTTAAAAATGGCTTTAAAATGGATTTGGAGCATGGAGACGATTATCTCGGGATTGCAAGATAACCAAACAAAACTTTTAGTGGATTTCTACTTATTTTATTAAATATCATCTCCACCAAACAGGACAAGCTTGCATCTGTTATAGTTTTGGAGAAAAATGTGTTCATTTCATGTACGCGCGAAATGCCTTAAAAATGGCTTTAAAATGGATTTGGAGCATGGAGACGATTATCTCGGGATTGCAAGATAACCAAACAAAACTTTTAGTGGATTTCTACTTATTTTATTAAATATCATCTCCACCAAACAGGACAAGCTTGCATCTGTTATAGTTTTGGAGAAAAATGTGTTCATTTCATGTACGCGCGAAATGCCTTAAAAATGGCTTTAAAATGGATTTGGAGCATGGAGACGATTATCTCGGGATTGCAAGATAACCAAACAAAACTTTTAGTGGATTTCTACTTATTTTATTAAATATCATCTCCACCAAACAGGACAAGCTTGCATGTGTTATAGTTTTGGAGAAAAATGTGTTAATTTCATGTATGCGCAAAATGCCTTTGAAATGGCTTTAAAATGGATTTGGAGCATGGAGACGATTATCTCGGGATTGCAAGATAACCAAACAAAACTTTTAGTGGATTTCTACTTATTTTATTAAATATCATCTCCACCAAACAGGACAAGCTTGCATCTGTTATAGTTTTGGAGAAAAATGTGTTCATTTCATGTATGCGCGAAATGCCTTAAAAATGGCTTTAAAATGGATTTGGAGCATGGAGACGATTATCTCGGGATTGCAAGATAACCAAACAAAACTTTTAGTGGATTTCTACTTATTTTATTAAATATCATCTCCACCAAACAGGACAAGCTTGCATCTGTTATAGTTTTGGAGAAAAATGTGTTCATTTTATGTATGCGCGAAATGCCTTAAAAATGGCTTTAAAATGGATTTGGAGCATGGAGACGATTATCTCGGGATTGCAAGATAACCAAACAAAACTTTTCGTGGATTTCTACTTATTTTATTAAATATCATCTCCACCAAACAGGACAAGCTTGCATCTGTTATAGTTTTGGAGAAAAATGTGTTCATTTCATGTATGCGCGAAATGCCTTAAAAATGGCTTTAAAATGGATTTGGAGCATGGAGACGATTATCTCGGGATTGCAAGATAACCAAACAAAACTTTTAGTGGATTTCTACTTATTTTATTAAATATCATCTCCACCAAACAGGACAAGCTTGCATCTGTTATAGTTTTGGAGAAAAATGTGTTCATTTCATGTATGCGCGAAATGCCTTAAAAATGGCTTTAAAATGGATTTGGAGCATGGAGACGATTATCTCGGGATTGCAAGATAACCAAACAAAACTTTTAGTGGATTTCTACTTATTTTATTAAATATCATCTCCACCAAACAGGACAAGCTTGCATCTGTTATAGTTTTGGAGAAAAATGTGTTCATTTCATGTATGCGCGAAATGCCTTAAAAATGGCTTTAAAATGGATTTGGAGCATGGAGACGATTATCTCGGGATTGCAAGATAACCAAACAAAACTTTTAGTGGATTTCTACTTATTTTATTAAATATCATCTCCACCAAACAGGACAAGCTTGCATCTGTTATAGTTTTGGAGAAAAATGTGTTCATTTCATGTATGCGCGAAATGCCTTAAAAATGGCTTTAAAATGGATTTGGAGCATGGAGACGATTATCTCGGGATTGCAAGATAACCAAACAAAACTTTTAGTGGATTTCTACTTATTTTATTAAATATCATCTCCACCAAACAGGACAAGCTTGCATCTGTTATAGTTTTGGAGAAAAATGTGTTCATTTCATGTATGCGCGAAATGCCTTAAAAATGGCTTTAAAATGGATTTGGAGCATGGAGACGATTATCTCGGGATTGCAAGATAACCAAAGAAAACTTTTAGTGGATTTCTACTTATTTTATTAAATATCATCTCCACCAAACAGGACAAGCTTGCATCTGTTATAGTTTTGGAGAAAAATGTGTTCATTTCATGTATGCGCAAAATGCCTTAAAAATGGCTTTAAAATGGATTTGGAGCATGGAGACGATTATCTCAGGATGGCAATATAAACAAACAAAACTTTTAGTGGATTTCTACTTATTTTATTAAATATCATCTCCACCAAACAGGACAAGCTTGCATCTGTTATAGTTTTGGAGAAAAATGTGTTCATTTCATGTATGCGCGAAATGCCTTAAAAATGGCTTTAAAATGGATTTGGAGCATGGAGACGATTATCTCGGGATTGCAAGATAACCAAACAAAACTTTTAGTGGATTTCTACTTATTTTATTAAATATCATCTCCACCAAACAGGACAAGCTTGCATCTGTTATAGTTTTGGAGAAAAATGTGTTCATTTCATGTACGCGCGAAATGCCTTAAAAATGGCTTTAAAATGGATTTGGAGCATGGAGACGATTATCTCGGGATTGCAAGATAACCAAACAAAACTTTTAGTGGATTTCTACTTATTTTATTAAATATCATCTCCACCAAACAGGACAAGCTTGCATGTGTTATAGTTTTGGAGAAAAATGTGTTAATTTCATGTATGCGCAAAATGCCTTTGAAATGGCTTTAAAATGGATTTGGAGCATGGAGACGATTATCTCGGGATTGCAAGATAACCAAACAAAACTTTTAGTGGATTTCTACTTATTTTATTAAATATCATCTCCACCAAACAGGACAAGCTTGCATCTGTTATAGTTTTGGAGAAAAATGTGTTCATTTCATGTATGCGCGAAATGCCTTAAAAATGGCTTTAAAATGGATTTGGAGCATGGAGACGATTATCTCGGGATTGCAAGATAACCAAACAAAACTTTTAGTGGATTTCTACTTATTTTATTAAATATCATCTCCACCAAACAGGACAAGCTTGCATCTGTTATAGTTTTGGAGAAAAATGTGTTCATTTTATGTATGCGCGAAATGCCTTAAAAATGGCTTTAAAATGGATTTGGAGCATGGAGACGATTATCTCGGGATTGCAAGATAACCAAACAAAACTTTTCGTGGATTTCTACTTATTTTATTAAATATCATCTCCACCAAACAGGACAAGCTTGCATCTGTTATAGTTTTGGAGAAAAATGTGTTCATTTCATGTATGCGCGAAATGCCTTAAAAATGGCTTTAAAATGGATTTGGAGCATGGAGACGATTATCTCGGGATTGCAAGATAACCAAACAAAACTTTTAGTGGATTTCTACTTATTTTATTAAATATCATCTCCACCAAACAGGACAAGCTTGCATCTGTTATAGTTTTGGAGAAAAATGTGTTCATTTCATGTATGCGCGAAATGCCTTAAAAATGGCTTTAAAATGGATTTGGAGCATGGAGACGATTATCTCGGGATTGCAAGATAACCAAACAAAACTTTTAGTGGATTTCTACTTATTTTATTAAATATCATCTCCACCAAACAGGACAAGCTTGCATCTGTTATAGTTTTGGAGAAAAATGTGTTCATTTCATGTATGCGCGAAATGCCTTAAAAATGGCTTTAAAATGGATTTGGAGCATGGAGACGATTATCTCGGGATTGCAAGATAACCAAACAAAACTTTTAGTGGATTTCTACTTATTTTATTAAATATCATCTCCACCAAACAGGACAAGCTTGCATCTGTTATAGTTTTGGAGAAAAATGTGTTCATTTCATGTATGCGCGAAATGCCTTAAAAATGGCTTTAAAATGGATTTGGAGCATGGAGACGATTATCTCGGGATTGCAAGATAACCAAACAAAACTTTTAGTGGATTTCTACTTATTTTATTAAATATCATCTCCACCAAACAGGACAAGCTTGCATCTGTTATAGTTTTGGAGAAAAATGTGTTCATTTCATGTATGCGCGAAATGCCTTAAAAATGGCTTTAAAATGGATTTGGAGCATGGAGACGATTATCTCGGGATTGCAAGATAACCAAAGAAAACTTTTAGTGGATTTCTACTTATTTTATTAAATATCATCTCCACCAAACAGGACAAGCTTGCATCTGTTATAGTTTTGGAGAAAAATGTGTTCATTTCATGTATGCGCAAAATGCCTTAAAAATGGCTTTAAAATGGATTTGGAGCATGGAGACGATTATCTCAGGATGGCAATATAAACAAACAAAACTTTTTATAGATTTCTACTTATTTTATTAAATATTATCTCCACCAAACAGGACAAGCTTGCATCTGTTATAGTTTTGGAGAAAAATGTGTTCATTTCATGTATGCGCGAAATGCCTTAAAAATGGCTTTAAAATGGATTTGGAGCATGGAGACGATTATCTCGGGATTGCAAGATAACCAAACAAAACTTTTAGTGGATTTCTACTTATTTTATTACATATCATCTCCACCAAACAGGACAAGCTTGCATCTGTTATAGTTTTGGAGAAAAATGTGTTCATTTCATGTATGCGCGAAATGCCTTAAAAATGGCTTTAAAATGGATTTGGAGCATGGAGACGATTATCTCGGGATTGCAAGATAACCAAACAAAACTTTTAGTGGATTTCTACTTATTTTATTAAATATCATCTCCACCAAACAGGACAAGCTTGCATCTGTTATAGTTTTGGAGAAAAATGTGTTCATTTCATGTATGCGCGAAATGCCTTAAAATGGCTTTAAAATGGATTTGGAGCATGGAGACGATTATCTCGGGATTGCAAGATAACCAAACAAAACTTTTAGTGGATTTCTACTTATTTTATTAAATATCATCTCCACCAAACAGGACAAGCTTGCATCTGTTATAGTTTTGGAGAAAAATGTGTTCATTTCATGTATGCGCGAAATGCCTTAAAAATGGCTTTAAAATGGATTTGGAGCATGGAGACGATTATCTCGGGATTGCAAGATAACCAAACAAAACTTTTAGTGGATTTCTACTTATTTTATTAAATATCATCTCCACCAAACAGGACAAGCTTGCATCTGTTATAGTTTTGGAGAAAAATGTGTTCATTTCATGTATGCGCGAAATGCCTTAAAATGGCTTTAAAATGGATTTGGAGCATGGAGACGATTATCTCGGGATTGCAAGATAACCAAACAAAACTTTTAGTGGATTTCTACTTATTTTATTAAATATCATCTCCACCAAACAGGACAAGCTTGCATCTGTTATAGTTTTGGAGAAAAATGTGTTCATTTCATGTATGCGCGAAATGCCTTAAAAATGGCTTTAAAATGGATTTGGAGCATGGAGACGATTATCTCGGGATTGCAAGATAACCAAACAAAACTTTTAGTGGATTTCTACTTATTTTATTAAATATCATCTCCACCAAACAGGACAAGCTTGCATCTGTTATAGTTTTGGAGAAAAATGTGTTCATTTCATGTATGCGCGAAATGCCTTAAAAATGGCTTTAAAATGGATTTGGAGCATGGAGACGATTATCTCGGGATTGCAAGATAACCAAACAAAACTTTTAGTGGATTTCTACTTATTTTATTAAATATCATCTCCACCAAACAGGACAAGCTTGCATCTGTTATAGTTTTGGAGAAAAATGTGTTCATTTCATGTATGCGCGAAATGCCTTAAAAATGGCTTTAAAATGGATTTGGAGCATGGAGACGATTATCTCGGGATTGCAATATAACCAAACAAAACTTTTAGTGGATTTCTACTTATTTTATTAAATATCATCTCCACCAAACAGGACAAGCTTGCATCTGTTATAGTTTTGGAGAAAAATGTGTTCATTTCATGTATGCGCGAAATGCCTTAAAAATGGCTTTAAAATGGATTTGGAGCATGGAGACGATTATCTCGCAAGCTTGTCCTGTTTGGTGGAGATGATATTTAATAAAATAAGTAGAAATCCACTAAAAGTTTTGTTTGGTTATCTTGCAATCCCGAGATAATCGTCTCCATGCTCCAAATCCATTTTAAAGCCATTTTTAAGGCATTTCGCGCATACATGAAATGAACACATTTTTCTCCAAAACTATAACAGATGCAAGCTTGTCCTGTTTGGTGGAGATGATATTTAATAAAATAAGTAGAAATCCACAAAAAGTTTTGTTTGGTTATCTTGCAATCCCGAGATAATCGTCTCCATGCTCCAAATCCATTTTAAAGCCATTTTTAAGGCATTTCGCGCATACATGAAATGAACACATTTTTCTCCAAAACTATAACAGATGCAAGCTTGTCCTGTTTGGTGGAGATGATATTTAATAAAATAAGTAGAAATCCACTAAAAGTTTTGTTTGGTTATCTTGCAATCCCGAGATAATCGTCTCCATGCTCCAAATCCATTTTAAAGCCATTTTTAAGGCATTTCGCGCATACATGAAATGAACACATTTTTCTCCAAAACTATAACAGATGCAAGCTTGTCCTGTTTGGTGGAGATGATATGTAATAAAATAAGTAGAAATCCACTAAAAGTTTTGTTTGGTTATCTTGCAATCCCGAGATAATCGTCTCCATGCTCCAAATCCATTTTAAAGCCATTTTTAAGGCATTTCGCGCATACATGAAATGAACACATTTTTCTCCAAAACTATAACAGATGCAAGCTTGTCCTGTTTGGTGGAGATGATATTTAATAAAATAAGTAGAAATCCACTAAAAGTTTTGTTTGGTTATCTTGCAATCCCGAGATAATCGTCTCCATGCTCCAAATCCATTTTAAAGCCATTTTTAAGGCATTTCGCGCATACATGAAATGAACACATTTTTCTCCAAAACTATAACACATGCAAGCTTGTCCTGTTTGGTGGAGATGATATTTAATAAAATAAGTAGAAATCCACTAAAAGTTTTGTTTGGTTATCTTGCAATCCCGAGATAATCGTCTCCATGCTCCAAATCCATTTTAAAGCCATTTTTAAGGCATTTCGCGCATACATGAAATGAACACATTTTTCTCCAAAACTATAACAGATGCAAGCTTGTCCTGTTTGGTGGAGATGATATTTAATAAAATAAGTAGAAATCCACTAAAAGTTTTGTTTGGTTATCTTGCAATCCCGAGATAATCGTCTCCATGCTCCAAATCCATTTTAAAGCCATTTCAAAGGCATTTTGCGCATACATGAAATGAACACATTTTTCTCCAAAACTATAACAGATGCAAGCTTGTCCTGTTTGGTGGAGATGATATTTAATAAAATAAGTAGAAATCCACTAAAAGTTTTGTTTGGTTATATTGCAATCCCGAGATAATCGTCTCCATGCTCCAAATCCATTTTAAAGCCATTTTTAAGGCATTTCGCGCATACATGAAATGAACACATTTTTCTCCAAAACTATAACAGATGAAAGCTTGTCCTGTTTGGTGGAGATGATATTTAATAAAATAAGTAGAAATCCACTAAAAGTTTTGTTTGGTTATCTTGCAATCCCGAGATAATCGTCTCCATGCTCCAAATCCATTTTAAAGCCATTTTTAAGGCATTTCGCGCATACATGAAATGAACACATTTTTCTCCAAAACTATAACAGATGCAAGCTTGTCCTGTTTGGTGGAGATGATATTTAATAAAATAAGTAGAAATCCACTAAAAGTTTTGTTTGGTTATCTTGCAATCCCGAGATAATCGTCTCCATGCTCCAAATCCATTTTAAAGCCATCTCAAAGGCATTTTGCGCATACATGAAATGAACACATTTTTCTCCAAAACTATAACAGATGCAAGCTTGTCCTGTTTGGTGGAGATGATATTTAATAAAATAAGTAGAAATCCACTAAAAGTTTTGTTTGGTTATATTGCAATCCCGAGATAATCGTCTCCATGCTCCAAATCCATTTTAAAGCCATTTTTAAGGCATTTCGCGCATACATGAAATGAACACATTTTTCTCCAAAACTATAACAGATGCAAGCTTGTCCTGTTTGGTGGAGATGATATTTAATAAAATAAGTAGAAATCCACTAAAAGTTTTGTTTGGTTATCTTGCAATCCCGAGATAATCGTCTCCATGCTCCAAATCCATTTTAAAGCCATTTTTAAGGCATTTCGCGCATACATGAAATGAACACATTTTTCTCCAAAACTATAACAGATGCAAGCTTGTCCTGTTTGGTGGAGATGATATTTAATAAAATAAGTAGAAATCCACAAAAAGTTTTGTTTGGTTATCTTGCAATCCCGAGATAATCGTCTCCATGCTCCAAATCCATTTTAAAGCCATTTTTAAGGCATTTCGCGCATACATGAAATGAACACATTTTTCTCCAAAACTATAACAGATGCAAGCTTGTCCTGTTTGGTGGAGATGATATTTAATAAAATAAGTAGAAATCCACTAAAAGTTTTGTTTGGTTATCTTGCAATCCCGAGATAATCGTCTCCATGCTCCAAATCCATTTTAAAGCCATTTTTAAGGCATTTCGCGCATACATGAAATGAACACATTTTTCTCCAAAACTATAACAGATGCAAGCTTGTCCTGTTTGGTGGAGATGATATGTAATAAAATAAGTAGAAATCCACTAAAAGTTTTGTTTGGTTATCTTGCAATCCCGAGATAATCGTCTCCATGCTCCAAATCCATTTTAAAGCCATTTTTAAGGCATTTCGCGCATACATGAAATGAACACATTTTTCTCCAAAACTATAACAGATGCAAGCTTGTCCTGTTTGGTGGAGATGATATTTAATAAAATAAGTAGAAATCCACTAAAAGTTTTGTTTGGTTATCTTGCAATCCCGAGATAATCGTCTCCATGCTCCAAATCCATTTTAAAGCCATTTTTAAGGCATTTCGCGCATACATGAAATGAACACATTTTTCTCCAAAACTATAACACATGCAAGCTTGTCCTGTTTGGTGGAGATGATATTTAATAAAATAAGTAGAAATCCACTAAAAGTTTTGTTTGGTTATCTTGCAATCCCGAGATAATCGTCTCCATGCTCCAAATCCATTTTAAAGCCATTTTTAAGGCATTTCGCGCATACATGAAATGAACACATTTTTCTCCAAAACTATAACAGATGCAAGCTTGTCCTGTTTGGTGGAGATGATATTTAATAAAATAAGTAGAAATCCACTAAAAGTTTTGTTTGGTTATCTTGCAATCCCGAGATAATCGTCTCCATGCTCCAAATCCATTTTAAAGCCATTTCAAAGGCATTTTGCGCATACATGAAATGAACACATTTTTCTCCAAAACTATAACAGATGCAAGCTTGTCCTGTTTGGTGGAGATGATATTTAATAAAATAAGTAGAAATCCACTAAAAGTTTTGTTTGGTTATATTGCAATCCCGAGATAATCGTCTCCATGCTCCAAATCCATTTTAAAGCCATTTTTAAGGCATTTCGCGCATACATGAAATGAACACATTTTTCTCCAAAACTATAACAGATGAAAGCTTGTCCTGTTTGGTGGAGATGATATTTAATAAAATAAGTAGAAATCCACTAAAAGTTTTGTTTGGTTATCTTGCAATCCCGAGATAATCGTCTCCATGCTCCAAATCCATTTTAAAGCCATTTTTAAGGCATTTCGCGCATACATGAAATGAACACATTTTTCTCCAAAACTATAACAGATGCAAGCTTGTCCTGTTTGGTGGAGATGATATTTAATAAAATAAGTAGAAATCCACTAAAAGTTTTGTTTGGTTATCTTGCAATCCCGAGATAATCGTCTCCATGCTCCAAATCCATTTTAAAGCCATCTCAAAGGCATTTTGCGCATACATGAAATGAACACATTTTTCTCCAAAACTATAACAGATGCAAGCTTGTCCTGTTTGGTGGAGATGATATTTAATAAAATAAGTAGAAATCCACTAAAAGTTTTGTTTGGTTATATTGCAATCCCGAGATAATCGTCTCCATGCTCCAAATCCATTTTAAAGCCATTTTTAAGGCATTTCGCGCATACATGAAATGAACACATTTTTCTCCAAAACTATAACAGATGCAAGCTTGTCCTGTTTGGTGGAGATGATATTTAATAAAATAAGTAGAAATCCACTAAAAGTTTTGTTTGGTTATCTTGCAATCCCGAGATAATCGTCTCCATGCTCCAAATCCATTTTAAAGCCATTTTTAAGGCATTTCGCGCATACATGAAATGAACACATTTTTCTCCAAAACTATAACAGATGCAAGCTTGTCCTGTTTGGTGGAGATGATATTTAATAAAATAAGTAGAAATTTACTAAAAGTTTTGTTTGGTTATCTTGCAATCCCGAGATAATCGTCTCCATGCTCCAAATCCATTTTAAAGCCATTTTTAAGGCATTTCGCGCATACATGAAATGAACACATTTTTCTCCAAAACTATAACAGATGCAAGCTTGTCCTGTTTGGTGGAGATGATATTTAATAAAATAAGTAGAAATCCACTAAAAGTTTTGTTTGGTTATCTTGCAATCCCGAGATAATCGTCTCCATGCTCCAAATCCATTTTAAAGCCATTTTTAAGGCATTTCGCGCATACATGAAATGAACACATTTTTCTCCAAAACTATAACAGATGCAAGCTTGTCCTGTTTGGTGGAGATGATATTTAATAAAATAAGTAGAAATCCACTAAAAGTTTTGTTTGGTTATCTTGCAATCCCGAGATAATCGTCTCCATGCTCCAAATCCATTTTAAAGCCATTTTTAAGGCATTTCGCGCATACATGAAATGAACACATTTTTCTCCAAAACTATAACAGATGCAAGCTTGTCCTGTTTGGTGGAGATGATATTTAATAAAATAAGTAGAAATCCACTAAAAGTTTTGTTTGGTTATATTGCAATCCCGAGATAATCGTCTCCATGCTCCAAATCCATTTTAAAGCCATTTTTAAGGCATTTCGCGCATACATGAAATGAACACATTTTTCTCCAAAACTATAACAGATGCAAGCTTGTCCTGTTTGGTGGAGATGATATTTAATAAAATAAGTAGAAATCCACTAAAAGTTTTGTTTGGTTATCTTGCAATCCCGAGATAATCGTCTCCATGCTCCAAATCCATTTTAAAGCCATTTTTAAGGCATTTCGCGCATACATGAAATGAACACATTTTTCTCCAAAACTATAACAGATGCAAGCTTGTCCTGTTTGGTGGAGATGATATTTAATAAAATAAGTAGAAATCCACTAAAAGTTTTGTTTGGTTATCTTGCAATCCCGAGATAATCGTCTCCATGCTCCAAATCCATTTTAAAGCCATTTTTAAGGCATTTCGCGCATACATGAAATGAACACATTTTTCTCCAAAACTATAACAGATGCAAGCTTGTCCTGTTTGGTGGAGATGATATTTAATAAAATAAGTAGAAATCCACTAAAAGTTTTGTTTGGTTATCTTGCAATCCCGAGATAATCGTCTCCATGCTCCAAATCCATTTTAAAGCCATTTTAAGGCATTTCGCGCATACATGAAATGAACACATTTTTCTCCAAAACTATAACAGATGCAAGCTTGTCCTGTTTGGTGGAGATGATATTTAATAAAATAAGTAGAAATCCACTAAAAGTTTTGTTTGGTTATCTTGCAATCCCGAGATAATCGTCTCCATGCTCCAAATCCATTTTAAAGCCATTTTTAAGGCATTTCGCGCATACATGAAATGAACACATTTTTCTCCAAAACTATAACAGATGCAAGCTTGTCCTGTTTGGTGGAGATGATATTTAATAAAATAAGTAGAAATCCACTAAAAGTTTTGTTTGGTTATCTTGCAATCCCGAGATAATCGTCTCCATGCTCCAAATCCATTTTAAAGCCATTTTAAGGCATTTCGCGCATACATGAAATGAACACATTTTTCTCCAAAACTATAACAGATGCAAGCTTGTCCTGTTTGGTGGAGATGATATTTAATAAAATAAGTAGAAATCCACTAAAAGTTTTGTTTGGTTATCTTGCAATCCCGAGATAATCGTCTCCATGCTCCAAATCCATTTTAAAGCCATTTTTAAGGCATTTCGCGCATACATGAAATGAACACATTTTTCTCCAAAACTATAACAGATGCAAGCTTGTCCTGTTTGGTGGAGATGATATGTAATAAAATAAGTAGAAATCCACTAAAAGTTTTGTTTGGTTATCTTGCAATCCCGAGATAATCGTCTCCATGCTCCAAATCCATTTTAAAGCCATTTTTAAGGCATTTCGCGCATACATGAAATGAACACATTTTTCTCCAAAACTATAACAGATGCAAGCTTGTCCTGTTTGGTGGAGATAATATTTAATAAAATAAGTAGAAATCTATAAAAAGTTTTGTTTGTTTATATTGCCATCCTGAGATAATCGTCTCCATGCTCCAAATCCATTTTAAAGCCATTTTTAAGGCATTTTGCGCATACATGAAATGAACACATTTTTCTCCAAAACTATAACAGATGCAAGCTTGTCCTGTTTGGTGGAGATGATATTTAATAAAATAAGTAGAAATCCACTAAAAGTTTTCTTTGGTTATCTTGCAATCCCGAGATAATCGTCTCCATGCTCCAAATCCATTTTAAAGCCATTTTTAAGGCATTTCGCGCATACATGAAATGAACACATTTTTCTCCAAAACTATAACAGATGCAAGCTTGTCCTGTTTGGTGGAGATGATATTTAATAAAATAAGTAGAAATCCACTAAAAGTTTTGTTTGGTTATCTTGCAATCCCGAGATAATCGTCTCCATGCTCCAAATCCATTTTAAAGCCATTTTTAAGGCATTTCGCGCATACATGAAATGAACACATTTTTCTCCAAAACTATAACAGATGCAAGCTTGTCCTGTTTGGTGGAGATGATATTTAATAAAATAAGTAGAAATCCACTAAAAGTTTTGTTTGGTTATCTTGCAATCCCGAGATAATCGTCTCCATGCTCCAAATCCATTTTAAAGCCATTTTTAAGGCATTTCGCGCATACATGAAATGAACACATTTTTCTCCAAAACTATAACAGATGCAAGCTTGTCCTGTTTGGTGGAGATGATATTTAATAAAATAAGTAGAAATCCACTAAAAGTTTTGTTTGGTTATCTTGCAATCCCGAGATAATCGTCTCCATGCTCCAAATCCATTTTAAAGCCATTTTTAAGGCATTTCGCGCATACATGAAATGAACACATTTTTCTCCAAAACTATAACAGATGCAAGCTTGTCCTGTTTGGTGGAGATGATATTTAATAAAATAAGTAGAAATCCACTAAAAGTTTTGTTTGGTTATCTTGCAATCCCGAGATAATCGTCTCCATGCTCCAAATCCATTTTAAAGCCATTTTTAAGGCATTTCGCGCATACATGAAATGAACACATTTTTCTCCAAAACTATAACAGATGCAAGCTTGTCCTGTTTGGTGGAGATGATATTTAATAAAATAAGTAGAAATCCACGAAAAGTTTTGTTTGGTTATCTTGCAATCCCGAGATAATCGTCTCCATGCTCCAAATCCATTTTAAAGCCATTTTTAAGGCATTTCGCGCATACATAAAATGAACACATTTTTCTCCAAAACTATAACAGATGCAAGCTTGTCCTGTTTGGTGGAGATGATATTTAATAAAATAAGTAGAAATCCACTAAAAGTTTTGTTTGGTTATCTTGCAATCCCGAGATAATCGTCTCCATGCTCCAAATCCATTTTAAAGCCATTTTTAAGGCATTTCGCGCATACATGAAATGAACACATTTTTCTCCAAAACTATAACAGATGCAAGCTTGTCCTGTTTGGTGGAGATGATATTTAATAAAATAAGTAGAAATCCACTAAAAGTTTTGTTTGGTTATCTTGCAATCCCGAGATAATCGTCTCCATGCTCCAAATCCATTTTAAAGCCATTTCAAAGGCATTTTGCGCATACATGAAATTAACACATTTTTCTCCAAAACTATAACACATGCAAGCTTGTCCTGTTTGGTGGAGATGATATTTAATAAAATAAGTAGAAATCCACTAAAAGTTTTGTTTGGTTATCTTGCAATCCCGAGATAATCGTCTCCATGCTCCAAATCCATTTTAAAGCCATTTTTAAGGCATTTCGCGCGTACATGAAATGAACACATTTTTCTCCAAAACTATAACAGATGCAAGCTTGTCCTGTTTGGTGGAGATGATATTTAATAAAATAAGTAGAAATCCACTAAAAGTTTTGTTTGGTTATCTTGCAATCCCGAGATAATCGTCTCCATGCTCCAAATCCATTTTAAAGCCATTTTTAAGGCATTTCGCGCATACATGAAATGAACACATTTTTCTCCAAAACTATAACAGATGCAAGCTTGTCCTGTTTGGTGGAGATGATATTTAATAAAATAAGTAGAAATCCACTAAAAGTTTTGTTTGTTTATATTGCCATCCTGAGATAATCGTCTCCATGCTCCAAATCCATTTTAAAGCCATTTTTAAGGCATTTTGCGCATACATGAAATGAACACATTTTTCTCCAAAACTATAACAGATGCAAGCTTGTCCTGTTTGGTGGAGATGATATTTAATAAAATAAGTAGAAATCCACTAAAAGTTTTCTTTGGTTATCTTGCAATCCCGAGATAATCGTCTCCATGCTCCAAATCCATTTTAAAGCCATTTTTAAGGCATTTCGCGCATACATGAAATGAACACATTTTTCTCCAAAACTATAACAGATGCAAGCTTGTCCTGTTTGGTGGAGATGATATTTAATAAAATAAGTAGAAATCCACTAAAAGTTTTGTTTGGTTATCTTGCAATCCCGAGATAATCGTCTCCATGCTCCAAATCCATTTTAAAGCCATTTTTAAGGCATTTCGCGCATACATGAAATGAACACATTTTTCTCCAAAACTATAACAGATGCAAGCTTGTCCTGTTTGGTGGAGATGATATTTAATAAAATAAGTAGAAATCCACTAAAAGTTTTGTTTGGTTATCTTGCAATCCCGAGATAATCGTCTCCATGCTCCAAATCCATTTTAAAGCCATTTTTAAGGCATTTCGCGCATACATGAAATGAACACATTTTTCTCCAAAACTATAACAGATGCAAGCTTGTCCTGTTTGGTGGAGATGATATTTAATAAAATAAGTAGAAATCCACTAAAAGTTTTGTTTGGTTATCTTGCAATCCCGAGATAATCGTCTCCATGCTCCAAATCCATTTTAAAGCCATTTTTAAGGCATTTCGCGCATACATGAAATGAACACATTTTTCTCCAAAACTATAACAGATGCAAGCTTGTCCTGTTTGGTGGAGATGATATTTAATAAAATAAGTAGAAATCCACTAAAAGTTTTGTTTGGTTATCTTGCAATCCCGAGATAATCGTCTCCATGCTCCAAATCCATTTTAAAGCCATTTTTAAGGCATTTCGCGCATACATGAAATGAACACATTTTTCTCCAAAACTATAACAGATGCAAGCTTGTCCTGTTTGGTGGAGATGATATTTAATAAAATAAGTAGAAATCCACGAAAAGTTTTGTTTGGTTATCTTGCAATCCCGAGATAATCGTCTCCATGCTCCAAATCCATTTTAAAGCCATTTTTAAGGCATTTCGCGCATACATAAAATGAACACATTTTTCTCCAAAACTATAACAGATGCAAGCTTGTCCTGTTTGGTGGAGATGATATTTAATAAAATAAGTAGAAATCCACTAAAAGTTTTGTTTGGTTATCTTGCAATCCCGAGATAATCGTCTCCATGCTCCAAATCCATTTTAAAGCCATTTTTAAGGCATTTCGCGCATACATGAAATGAACACATTTTTCTCCAAAACTATAACAGATGCAAGCTTGTCCTGTTTGGTGGAGATGATATTTAATAAAATAAGTAGAAATCCACTAAAAGTTTTGTTTGGTTATCTTGCAATCCCGAGATAATCGTCTCCATGCTCCAAATCCATTTTAAAGCCATTTCAAAGGCATTTTGCGCATACATGAAATTAACACATTTTTCTCCAAAACTATAACACATGCAAGCTTGTCCTGTTTGGTGGAGATGATATTTAATAAAATAAGTAGAAATCCACTAAAAGTTTTGTTTGGTTATCTTGCAATCCCGAGATAATCGTCTCCATGCTCCAAATCCATTTTAAAGCCATTTTTAAGGCATTTCGCGCGTACATGAAATGAACACATTTTTCTCCAAAACTATAACAGATGCAAGCTTGTCCTGTTTGGTGGAGATGATATTTAATAAAATAAGTAGAAATCCACTAAAAGTTTTGTTTGGTTATCTTGCAATCCCGAGATAATCGTCTCCATGCTCCAAATCCATTTTAAAGCCATTTTTAAGGCATTTCGCGCATACATGAAATGAACACATTTTTCTCCAAAACTATAACAGATGCAAGCTTGTCCTGTTTGGTGGAGATGATATTTAATAAAATAAGTAGAAATCCACTAAAAGTTTTGTTTGGTTATCTTGCAATCCCGAGATAATCGTCTCCATGCTCCAAATCCATTTTAAAGCCATTTTTAAGGCATTTCGCGCATACATGAAATGAACACATTTTTCTCCAAAACTATAACAGATGCAAGCTTGTCCTGTTTGGTGGAGATGATATTTAATAAAATAAGTAGAAATCTATAAAAAGTTTTGTTTGTTTATATTGCCATCCTGAGATAATCGTCTCCATGCTCCAAATCCATTTTAAAGCCATTTTTAAGGCATTTTGCGCATACATGAAATGAACACATTTTTCTCCAAAACTATAACAGATGCAAGCTTGTCCTGTTTGGTGGAGATGATATTTAATAAAATAAGTAGAAATCCACTAAAAGTTTTCTTTGGTTATCTTGCAATCCCGAGATAATCGTCTCCATGCTCCAAATCCATTTTAAAGCCATTTTTAAGGCATTTCGCGCATACATGAAATGAACACATTTTTCTCCAAAACTATAACAGATGCAAGCTTGTCCTGTTTGGTGGAGATGATATTTAATAAAATAAGTAGAAATCCACTAAAAGTTTTGTTTGGTTATCTTGCAATCCCGAGATAATCGTCTCCATGCTCCAAATCCATTTTAAAGCCATTTTTAAGGCATTTCGCGCATACATGAAATGAACACATTTTTCTCCAAAACTATAACAGATGCAAGCTTGTCCTGTTTGGTGGAGATGATATTTAATAAAATAAGTAGAAATCCACTAAAAGTTTTGTTTGGTTATCTTGCAATCCCGAGATAATCGTCTCCATGCTCCAAATCCATTTTAAAGCCATTTTTAAGGCATTTCGCGCATACATGAAATGAACACATTTTTCTCCAAAACTATAACAGATGCAAGCTTGTCCTGTTTGGTGGAGATGATATTTAATAAAATAAGTAGAAATCCACGAAAAGTTTTGTTTGGTTATCTTGCAATCCCGAGATAATCGTCTCCATGCTCCAAATCCATTTTAAAGCCATTTTTAAGGCATTTCGCGCATACATAAAATGAACACATTTTTCTCCAAAACTATAACAGATGCAAGCTTGTCCTGTTTGGTGGAGATGATATTTAATAAAATAAGTAGAAATCCACTAAAAGTTTTGTTTGGTTATCTTGCAATCCCGAGATAATCGTCTCCATGCTCCAAATCCATTTTAAAGCCATTTTTAAGGCATTTCGCGCATACATGAAATGAACACATTTTTCTCCAAAACTATAACAGATGCAAGCTTGTCCTGTTTGGTGGAGATGATATTTAATAAAATAAGTAGAAATCCACTAAAAGTTTTGTTTGGTTATCTTGCAATCCCGAGATAATCGTCTCCATGCTCCAAATCCATTTTAAAGCCATTTCAAAGGCATTTTGCGCATACATGAAATTAACACATTTTTCTCCAAAACTATAACACATGCAAGCTTGTCCTGTTTGGTGGAGATGATATTTAATAAAATAAGTAGAAATCCACTAAAAGTTTTGTTTGGTTATCTTGCAATCCCGAGATAATCGTCTCCATGCTCCAAATCCATTTTAAAGCCATTTTTAAGGCATTTCGCGCGTACATGAAATGAACACATTTTTCTCCAAAACTATAACAGATGCAAGCTTGTCCTGTTTGGTGGAGATGATATTTAATAAAATAAGTAGAAATCCACTAAAAGTTTTGTTTGGTTATCTTGCAATCCCGAGATAATCGTCTCCATGCTCCAAATCCATTTTAAAGCCATTTTTAAGGCATTTCGCGCATACATGAAATGAACACATTTTTCTCCAAAACTATAACAGATGCAAGCTTGTCCTGTTTGGTGGAGATGATATTTAATAAAATAAGTAGAAATCCACTAAACGTTTTGTTTGGTTATCTTGCAATCCCGAGATAATCGTCTCCATGCTCCAAATCCATTTTAAAGCCATTTTTAAGGCATTTCGCGCATACATGAAATGAACACATTTTTCTCCAAAACTATAACAGATGCAAGCTTGTCCTGTTTGGTGGAGATGATATTTAATAAAATAAGTAGAAATCCACTAAAAGTTTTGTTTGGTTATCTTGCAATCCCGAGATAATCGTCTCCATGCTCCAAATCCATTTTAAAGCCATTTTTAAGGCATTTCGCGCATACATGAAATGAACACATTTTTCTCCAAAACTATAACAGATGCAAGCTTGTCCTGTTTGGTGGAGATGATATTTAATAAAATAAGTAGAAATCCACTAAAAGTTTTGTTTGGTTATATTGCAATCCCGAGATAATCGTCTCCATGCTCCAAATCCATTTTAAAGCCATTTTTAAGGCATTTCGCGCATACATGAAATGAACACATTTTTCTCCAAAACTATAACAGATGCAAGCTTGTCCTGTTTGGTGGAGATGATATTTAATAAAATAAGTAGAAATCCACTAAAAGTTTTGTTTGGTTATCTTGCAATCCCGAGATAATCGTCTCCATGCTCCAAATCCATTTTAAAGCCATTTTTAAGGCATTTCGCGCATACATGAAATGAACACATTTTTCTCCAAAACTATAACAGATGCAAGCTTGTCCTGTTTGGTGGAGATGATATTTAATAAAATAAGTAGAAATCCACGAAAAGTTTTGTTTGGTTATCTTGCAATCCCGAGATAATCGTCTCCATGCTCCAAATCCATTTTAAAGCCATTTTTAAGGCATTTCGCGCATACATAAAATGAACACATTTTTCTCCAAAACTATAACAGATGCAAGCTTGTCCTGTTTGGTGGAGATGATATTTAATAAAATAAGTAGAAATCCACTAAAAGTTTTGTTTGGTTATCTTGCAATCCCGAGATAATCGTCTCCATGCTCCAAATCCATTTTAAAGCCATTTTTAAGGCATTTCGCGCATACATGAAATGAACACATTTTTCTCCAAAACTATAACAGATGCAAGCTTGTCCTGTTTGGTGGAGATGATATTTAATAAAATAAGTAGAAATCCACTAAAAGTTTTGTTTGGTTATCTTGCAATCCCGAGATAATCGTCTCCATGCTCCAAATCCATTTTAAAGCCATTTCAAAGGCATTTTGCGCATACATGAAATTAACACATTTTTCTCCAAAACTATAACACATGCAAGCTTGTCCTGTTTGGTGGAGATGATATTTAATAAAATAAGTAGAAATCCACTAAAAGTTTTGTTTGGTTATCTTGCAATCCCGAGATAATCGTCTCCATGCTCCAAATCCATTTTAAAGCCATTTTTAAGGCATTTCGCGCGTACATGAAATGAACACATTTTTCTCCAAAACTATAACAGATGCAAGCTTGTCCTGTTTGGTGGAGATGATATTTAATAAAATAAGTAGAAATCCACTAAAAGTTTTGTTTGGTTATCTTGCAATCCCGAGATAATCGTCTCCATGCTCCAAATCCATTTTACAGCCATTTTTAAGGCATTTCGCGCATACATGAAATGAACACATTTTTCTCCAAAACTATAACAGATGCAAGCTTGTCCTGTTTGGTGGAGATGATATTTAATAAAATAAGTAGAAATCCACTAAAAGTTTTGTTTGGTTATCTTGCAATCCCGAGATAATCGTCTCCATGCTCCAAATCCATTTTAAAGCCATTTTTAAGGCATTTCGCGCATACATGAAATGAACACATTTTTCTCCAAAACTATAACAGATGCAAGCTTGTCCTGTTTGGTGGAGATGATATTTAATAAAATAAGTAGAAATCCACTAAAAGTTTTGTTTGGTTATCTTGCAATCCCGAGATAATCGTCTCCATGCTCCAAATCCATTTTAAAGCCATTTCAAAGGCATTTTGCGCATACATGAAATTAACACATTTTTCTCCAAAACTATAACACATGCAAGCTTGTCCTGTTTGGTGGAGATGATATTTAATAAAATAAGTAGAAATCCACTAAAAGTTTTGTTTGGTTATCTTGCAATCCCGAGATAATCGTCTCCATGCTCCAAATCCATTTTAAAGCCATTTTTAAGGCATTTCGCGCGTACATGAAATGAACACATTTTTCTCCAAAACTATAACAGATGCAAGCTTGTCCTGTTTGGTGGAGATGATATTTAATAAAATATATAGAAATCCACTAAAAGTTTTGTTTGGTTATCTTGCAATCCCGAGATAATCGTCTCCATGCTCCAAATCCATTTTAAAGCCATTTTTAAGGCATTTCGCGCATACATGAAATGAACACATTTTTCTCCAAAACTATAACAGATGCAAGCTTGTCCTGTTTGGTGGAGATGATATTTAATAAAATAAGTAGAAATCCACTAAAAGTTTTGTTTGGTTATCTTGCAATCCCGAGATAATCGTCTCCATGCTCCAAATCCATTTTAAAGCCATTTTTAAGGCATTTCGCGCATACATGAAATGAACACATTTTTCTCCAAAACTATAACAGATGCAAGCTTGTCCTGTTTGGTGGAGATGATATTTAATAAAATAAGTAGAAATCCACTAAAAGTTTTGTTTGGTTATCTTGCAATCCCGAGATAATCGTCTCCATGCTCCAAATCCATTTTAAAGCCATTTTTAAGGCATTTCGCGCATACATGAAATGAACACATTTTTCTCCAAAACTATAACAGATGCAAGCTTGTCCTGTTTGGTGGAGATGATATTTAATAAAATAAGTAGAAATCCACTAAAAGTTTTGTTTGGTTATCTTGCAATCCCGAGATAATCGTCTCCATGCTCCAAATCCATTTTAAAGCCATTTTTAAGGCATTTCGCGCATACATGAAATGAACACATTTTTCTCCAAAACTATAACAGATGCAAGCTTGTCCTGTTTGGTGGAGATGATATTTAATAAAATAAGTAGAAATCCACTAAAAGTTTTGTTTGGTTATCTTGCAATCCCGAGATAATCGTCTCCATGCTCCAAATCCATTTTAAAGCCATTTTTAAGGCATTTCGCGCATACATGAAATGAACACATTTTTCTCCAAAACTATAACAGATGCAAGCTTGTCCTGTTTGGTGGAGATGATATTTAATAAAATAAGTAGAAATCCACTAAACGTTTTGTTTGGTTATCTTCCAATCCCGAGATAATCGTCTCCATGCTCCAAATCCATTTTAAAGCCATTTTTAAGGCATTTCGCGCATACATGAAATGAACACATTTTTCTCCAAAACTATAACAGATGCAAGCTTGTCCTTTTTGGTGGAGATGATATTTAATAAAATAAGTAGAAATCCACTAAAAGTTTTGTTTGGTTATCTTGCAATCCCGAGATAATCGTCTCCATGCTCCAAATCCATTTTAAAGCCATTTTTAAGGCATTTCGCGCATACATGAAATGAACACATTTTTCTCCAAAACTATAACAGATGCAAGCTTGTCCTGTTTGGTGGAGATGATATTTAATAAAATAAGTAGAAATCCACTAAAAGTTTTGTTTGGTTATCTTGCAATCCCGAGATAATCGTCTCCATGCTCCAAATCCATTTTAAAGCCATTTTTAAGGCATTTCGCGCATACATGAAATGAACACATTTTTCTCCAAAACTATAACAGATGCAAGCTTGTCCTGTTTGGTGGAGATGATATTTAATAAAATAAGTAGAAATCCACTAAAAGTTTTGTTTGGTTATCTTGCAATCCCGAGATAATCGTCTCCATGCTCCAAATCCATTTTAAAGCCATTTCAAAGGCATTTTGCGCATACATGAAATTAACACATTTTTCTCCAAAACTATAACACATGCAAGCTTGTCCTGTTTGGTGGAGATGATATTTAATAAAATAAGTAGAAATCCACTAAAAGTTTTGTTTGGTTATCTTGCAATCCCGAGATAATCGTCTCCATGCTCCAAATCCATTTTAAAGCCATTTTTAAGGCATTTCGCGCGTACATGAAATGAACACATTTTTCTCCAAAACTATAACAGATGCAAGCTTGTCCTGTTTGGTGGAGATGATATTTAATAAAATAAGTAGAAATCCACTAAAAGTTTTGTTTGGTTATCTTGCAATCCCGAGATAATCGTCTCCATGCTCCAAATCCATTTTAAAGCCATTTTTAAGGCATTTCGCGCATACATGAAATGAACACATTTTTCTCCAAAACTATAACAGATGCAAGCTTGTCCTGTTTGGTGGAGATGATATTTAATAAAATAAGTAGAAATCCACTAAACGTTTTGTTTGGTTATCTTGCAATCCCGAGATAATCGTCTCCATGCTCCAAATCCATTTTAAAGCCATTTTTAAGGCATTTCGCGCATACATGAAATGAACACATTTTTCTCCAAAACTATAACAGATGCAAGCTTGTCCTGTTTGGTGGAGATGATATTTAATAAAATAAGTAGAAATCCACTAAAAGTTTTGTTTGGTTATCTTGCAATCCCGAGATAATCGTCTCCATGCTCCAAATCCATTTTAAAGCCATTTTTAAGGCATTTCGCGCATACATGAAATGAACACATTTTTCTCCAAAACTATAACAGATGCAAGCTTGTCCTGTTTGGTGGAGATGATATTTAATAAAATAAGTAGAAATCCACTAAAAGTTTTGTTTGGTTATCTTGCAATCCCGAGATAATCGTCTCCATGCTCCAAATCCATTTTAAAGCCATTTTTAAGGCATTTCGCGCATACATGAAATGAACACATTTTTCTCCAAAACTATAACAGATGCAAGCTTGTCCTGTTTGGTGGAGATGATATTTAATAAAATAAGTAGAAATCCACTAAAAGTTTTGTTTGGTTATCTTGCAATCCCGAGATAATCGTCTCCATGCTCCAAATCCATTTTAAAGCCATTTCAAAGGCATTTTGCGCATACATGAAATTAACACATTTTTCTCCAAAACTATAACACATGCAAGCTTGTCCTGTTTGGTGGAGATGATATTTAATAAAATAAGTAGAAATCCACTAAAAGTTTTGTTTGGTTATCTTGCAATCCCGAGATAATCGTCTCCATGCTCCAAATCCATTTTAAAGCCATTTTTAAGGCATTTCGCGCGTACATGAAATGAACACATTTTTCTCCAAAACTATAACAGATGCAAGCTTGTCCTGTTTGGTGGAGATGATATTTAATAAAATAAGTAGAAATCCACTAAAAGTTTTGTTTGGTTATCTTGCAATCCCGAGATAATCGTCTCCATGCTCCAAATCCATTTTAAAGCCATTTTTAAGGCATTTCGCGCATACATGAAATGAACACATTTTTCTCCAAAACTATAACAGATGCAAGCTTGTCCTGTTTGGTGGAGATGATATTTAATAAAATAAGTAGAAATCCACTAAACGTTTTGTTTGGTTATCTTGCAATCCCGAGATAATCGTCTCCATGCTCCAAATCCATTTTAAAGCCATTTTTAAGGCATTTCGCGCATACATGAAATGAACACATTTTTCTCCAAAACTATAACAGATGCAAGCTTGTCCTGTTTGGTGGAGATGATATTTAATAAAATAAGTAGAAATCCACTAAAAGTTTTGTTTGGTTATCTTGCAATCCCGAGATAATCGTCTCCATGCTCCAAATCCATTTTAAAGCCATTTTTAAGGCATTTCGCGCATACATGAAATGAACACATTTTTCTCCAAAACTATAACAGATGCAAGCTTGTCCTGTTTGGTGGAGATGATATTTAATAAAATAAGTAGAAATCCACTAAAAGTTTTGTTTGGTTATCTTGCAATCCCGAGATAATCGTCTCCATGCTCCAAATCCATTTTAAAGCCATTTTTAAGGCATTTCGCGCATACATGAAATGAACACATTTTTCTCCAAAACTATAACAGATGCAAGCTTGTCCTGTTTGGTGGAGATGATATTTAATAAAATAAGTAGAAATCCACTAAAAGTTTTGTTTGATTATCTTGCAATCCCGAGATAATCGTCTCCATGCTCCAAATCCATTTTAAAGCCATTTTTAAGGCATTTCGCGCATACATGAAATGAACACATTTTTCTCCAAAACTATAACAGATGCAAGCTTGTCCTGTTTGGTGGAGATGATATTTAATAAAATAAGTAGAAATCCACTAAAAGTTTTGTTTGGTTATCTTGCAATCCCGAGATAATCGTCTCCATGCTCCAAATCCATTTTAAAGCCATTTTTAAGGCATTTCGCGCATACATGAAATGAACACATTTTTCTCCAAAACTATAACAGATGCAAGCTTGTCCTGTTTGGTGGAGATGACATTTAATAAAATAAGTAGAAATCCACTAAAAGTTTTGTTTGGTTATCTTGCAATCCCGAGATAATCGTCTCCATGCTCCAAATCCATTTTAAAGCCATTTTTAAGGCATTTCGCGCATACATGAAATGAACACATTTTTCTCCAAAACTATAACAGATGCAAGCTTGTCCTGTTTGGTGGAGATGATATTTAATAAAATAAGTAGAAATCCACGAAAAGTTTTGTTTGGTTATCTTGCAATCCCGAGATAATCGTCTCCATGCTCCAAATCCATTTTAAAGCCATTTTTAAGGCATTTCGCGCATACATAAAATGAACACATTTTTCTCCAAAACTATAACAGATGCAAGCTTGTCCTGTTTGGTGGAGATGATATTTAATAAAATAAGTAGAAATCCACTAAAAGTTTTGTTTGGTTATCTTGCAATCCCGAGATAATCGTCTCCATGCTCCAAATCCATTTTAAAGCCATTTTTAAGGCATTTCGCGCATACATGAAATGAACACATTTTTCTCCAAAACTATAACAGATGCAAGCTTGTCCTGTTTGGTGGAGATGATATTTAATAAAATAAGTAGAAATCCACTAAAAGTTTTGTTTGGTTATATTGCAATCCCGAGATAATCGTCTCCATGCTCCAAATCCATTTTAAAGCCATTTTTAAGGCATTTCGCGCATACATGAAATGAACACATTTTTCTCCAAAACTATAACAGATGCAAGCTTGTCCTGTTTGGTGGAGATGATATTTAATAAAATAAGTAGAAATCCACTAAAAGTTTTGTTTGGTTATCTTGCAATCCCGAGATAATCGTCTCCATGCTCCAAATCCATTTTAAAGCCATTTTTAAGGCATTTCGCGCATACATGAAATGAACACATTTTTCTCCAAAACTATAACAGATGCAAGCTTGTCCTGTTTGGTGGAGATGATATTTAATAAAATAAGTAGAAATCCACGAAAAGTTTTGTTTGGTTATCTTGCAATCCCGAGATAATCGTCTCCATGCTCCAAATCCATTTTAAAGCCATTTTTAAGGCATTTCGCGCATACATAAAATGAACACATTTTTCTCCAAAACTATAACAGATGCAAGCTTGTCCTGTTTGGTGGAGATGATATTTAATAAAATAAGTAGAAATCCACTAAAAGTTTTGTTTGGTTATCTTGCAATCCCGAGATAATCGTCTCCATGCTCCAAATCCATTTTAAAGCCATTTTTAAGGCATTTCGCGCATACATGAAATGAACACATTTTTCTCCAAAACTATAACAGATGCAAGCTTGTCCTGTTTGGTGGAGATGATATTTAATAAAATAAGTAGAAATCCACTAAAAGTTTTGTTTGGTTATCTTGCAATCCCGAGATAATCGTCTCCATGCTCCAAATCCATTTTAAAGCCATTTCAAAGGCATTTTGCGCATACATGAAATTAACACATTTTTCTCCAAAACTATAACACATGCAAGCTTGTCCTGTTTGGTGGAGATGATATTTAATAAAATAAGTAGAAATCCACTAAAAGTTTTGTTTGGTTATCTTGCAATCCCGAGATAATCGTCTCCATGCTCCAAATCCATTTTAAAGCCATTTTTAAGGCATTTCGCGCGTACATGAAATGAACACATTTTTCTCCAAAACTATAACAGATGCAAGCTTGTCCTGTTTGGTGGAGATGATATTTAATAAAATAAGTAGAAATCCACTAAAAGTTTTGTTTGGTTATCTTGCAATCCCGAGATAATCGTCTCCATGCTCCAAATCCATTTTAAAGCCATTTTTAAGGCATTTCGCGCATACATGAAATGAACACATTTTTCTCCAAAACTATAACAGATGCAAGCTTGTCCTGTTTGGTGGAGATGATATTTAATAAAATAAGTAGAAATCCACTAAAAGTTTTGTTTGGTTATCTTGCAATCCCGAGATAATCGTCTCCATGCTCCAAATCCATTTTAAAGCCATTTTTAAGGCATTTCGCGCATACATGAAATGAACACATTTTTCTCCAAAACTATAACAGATGCAAGCTTGTCCTGTTTGGTGGAGATGATATTTAATAAAATAAGTAGAAATCCACTAAAAGTTTTGTTTGGTTATCTTGCAATCCCGAGATAATCGTCTCCATGCTCCAAATCCATTTTAAAGCCATTTCAAAGGCATTTTGCGCATACATGAAATTAACACATTTTTCTCCAAAACTATAACACATGCAAGCTTGTCCTGTTTGGTGGAGATGATATTTAATAAAATAAGTAGAAATCCACTAAAAGTTTTGTTTGGTTATCTTGCAATCCCGAGATAATCGTCTCCATGCTCCAAATCCATTTTAAAGCCATTTTTAAGGCATTTCGCGCGTACATGAAATGAACACATTTTTCTCCAAAACTATAACAGATGCAAGCTTGTCCTGTTTGGTGGAGATGATATTTAATAAAATATATAGAAATCCACTAAAAGTTTTGTTTGGTTATCTTGCAATCCCGAGATAATCGTCTCCATGCTCCAAATCCATTTTAAAGCCATTTTTAAGGCATTTCGCGCATACATGAAATGAACACATTTTTCTCCAAAACTATAACAGATGCAAGCTTGTCCTGTTTGGTGGAGATGATATTTAATAAAATAAGTAGAAATCCACTAAAAGTTTTGTTTGGTTATCTTGCAATCCCGAGATAATCGTCTCCATGCTCCAAATCCATTTTAAAGCCATTTTTAAGGCATTTCGCGCATACATGAAATGAACACATTTTTCTCCAAAACTATAACAGATGCAAGCTTGTCCTGTTTGGTGGAGATGATATTTAATAAAATAAGTAGAAATCCACTAAAAGTTTTGTTTGGTTATCTTGCAATCCCGAGATAATCGTCTCCATGCTCCAAATCCATTTTAAAGCCATTTTTAAGGCATTTCGCGCATACATGAAATGAACACATTTTTCTCCAAAACTATAACAGATGCAAGCTTGTCCTGTTTGGTGGAGATGATATTTAATAAAATAAGTAGAAATCCACTAAAAGTTTTGTTTGGTTATCTTGCAATCCCGAGATAATCGTCTCCATGCTCCAAATCCATTTTAAAGCCATTTTTAAGGCATTTCGCGCATACATGAAATGAACACATTTTTCTCCAAAACTATAACAGATGCAAGCTTGTCCTGTTTGGTGGAGATGATATTTAATAAAATAAGTAGAAATCCACTAAAAGTTTTGTTTGGTTATCTTGCAATCCCGAGATAATCGTCTCCATGCTCCAAATCCATTTTAAAGCCATTTTTAAGGCATTTCGCGCATACATGAAATGAACACATTTTTCTCCAAAACTATAACAGATGCAAGCTTGTCCTGTTTGGTGGAGATGATATTTAATAAAATAAGTAGAAATCCACTAAACGTTTTGTTTGGTTATCTTCCAATCCCGAGATAATCGTCTCCATGCTCCAAATCCATTTTAAAGCCATTTTTAAGGCATTTCGCGCATACATGAAATGAACACATTTTTCTCCAAAACTATAACAGATGCAAGCTTGTCCTTTTTGGTGGAGATGATATTTAATAAAATAAGTAGAAATCCACTAAAAGTTTTGTTTGGTTATCTTGCAATCCCGAGATAATCGTCTCCATGCTCCAAATCCATTTTAAAGCCATTTTTAAGGCATTTCGCGCATACATGAAATGAACACATTTTTCTCCAAAACTATAACAGATGCAAGCTTGTCCTGTTTGGTGGAGATGATATTTAATAAAATAAGTAGAAATCCACTAAAAGTTTTGTTTGGTTATCTTGCAATCCCGAGATAATCGTCTCCATGCTCCAAATCCATTTTAAAGCCATTTTTAAGGCATTTCGCGCATACATGAAATGAACACATTTTTCTCCAAAACTATAACAGATGCAAGCTTGTCCTGTTTGGTGGAGATGATATTTAATAAAATAAGTAGAAATCCACTAAAAGTTTTGTTTGGTTATCTTGCAATCCCGAGATAATCGTCTCCATGCTCCAAATCCATTTTAAAGCCATTTCAAAGGCATTTTGCGCATACATGAAATTAACACATTTTTCTCCAAAACTATAACACATGCAAGCTTGTCCTGTTTGGTGGAGATGATATTTAATAAAATAAGTAGAAATCCACTAAAAGTTTTGTTTGGTTATCTTGCAATCCCGAGATAATCGTCTCCATGCTCCAAATCCATTTTAAAGCCATTTTTAAGGCATTTCGCGCGTACATGAAATGAACACATTTTTCTCCAAAACTATAACAGATGCAAGCTTGTCCTGTTTGGTGGAGATGATATTTAATAAAATAAGTAGAAATCCACTAAAAGTTTTGTTTGGTTATCTTGCAATCCCGAGATAATCGTCTCCATGCTCCAAATCCATTTTAAAGCCATTTTTAAGGCATTTCGCGCATACATGAAATGAACACATTTTTCTCCAAAACTATAACAGATGCAAGCTTGTCCTGTTTGGTGGAGATGATATTTAATAAAATAAGTAGAAATCCACTAAACGTTTTGTTTGGTTATCTTGCAATCCCGAGATAATCGTCTCCATGCTCCAAATCCATTTTAAAGCCATTTTTAAGGCATTTCGCGCATACATGAAATGAACACATTTTTCTCCAAAACTATAACAGATGCAAGCTTGTCCTGTTTGGTGGAGATGATATTTAATAAAATAAGTAGAAATCCACTAAAAGTTTTGTTTGGTTATCTTGCAATCCCGAGATAATCGTCTCCATGCTCCAAATCCATTTTAAAGCCATTTTTAAGGCATTTCGCGCATACATGAAATGAACACATTTTTCTCCAAAACTATAACAGATGCAAGCTTGTCCTGTTTGGTGGAGATGATATTTAATAAAATAAGTAGAAATCCACTAAAAGTTTTGTTTGGTTATCTTGCAATCCCGAGATAATCGTCTCCATGCTCCAAATCCATTTTAAAGCCATTTTTAAGGCATTTCGCGCATACATGAAATGAACACATTTTTCTCCAAAACTATAACAGATGCAAGCTTGTCCTGTTTGGTGGAGATGATATTTAATAAAATAAGTAGAAATCCACTAAAAGTTTTGTTTGGTTATCTTGCAATCCCGAGATAATCGTCTCCATGCTCCAAATCCATTTTAAAGCCATTTCAAAGGCATTTTGCGCATACATGAAATTAACACATTTTTCTCCAAAACTATAACACATGCAAGCTTGTCCTGTTTGGTGGAGATGATATTTAATAAAATAAGTAGAAATCCACTAAAAGTTTTCTTTGGTTATCTTGCAATCCCGAGATAATCGTCTCCATGCTCCAAATCCATTTTAAAGCCATTTTTAAGGCATTTCGCGCGTACATGAAATGAACACATTTTTCTCCAAAACTATAACAGATGCAAGCTTGTCCTGTTTGGTGGAGATGATATTTAATAAAATAAGTAGAAATCCACTAAAAGTTTTGTTTGGTTATCTTGCAATCCCGAGATAATCGTCTCCATGCTCCAAATCCATTTTAAAGCCATTTTTAAGGCATTTCGCGCATACATGAAATGAACACATTTTTCTCCAAAACTATAACAGATGCAAGCTTGTCCTGTTTGGTGGAGATGATATTTAATAAAATAAGTAGAAATCCACTAAACGTTTTGTTTGGTTATCTTGCAATCCCGAGATAATCGTCTCCATGCTCCAAATCCATTTTAAAGCCATTTTTAAGGCATTTCGCGCATACATGAAATGAACACATTTTTCTCCAAAACTATAACAGATGCAAGCTTGTCCTGTTTGGTGGAGATGATATTTAATAAAATAAGTAGAAATCCACTAAAAGTTTTGTTTGGTTATCTTGCAATC
>NW_027442948.1:5000-7500 GCF_048569485.1 Anomaloglossus baeobatrachus
TAAAAGTTGACTTGTGGAGCCCCGGAGGTGGCCCTCGGCGCCTGGATGAAAACTGGAAAGTATCAGGCCCCCGCGACCTTCCGGAGGTGACGGGGCCCCGGGCGCTCTCGCCCTACTGCCCTCGGCGCCTGGATGAAAACTGGAAAGTTTCAGGCCCCCGCGACCTTCCGGAGGTGACGGGGCCCCGGGGGCCCGAGGTGCCCCGGGCGCTCTCGCCCGACTGCCCTCGGCGCCTGGATGAAAACTGGAAAGTTTCAGGCCCCCGCGACCTTCCGGAGGTGACGGGGCCCCGGGGGCCCGAGGTGCCCCGGGCGCTCTCGCCCGACTGCCCTCGGCGCCTGGATGAAAACTGGAAAGTTTCAGGCCCCCGCGACCTTCCGGAGGTGACGGGGCCCCGGGGGCCCGAGGGGCCCCGGGCGCTCTCGCCCTACTGCCCTCGGCGCCTGGATGAAAACTGGAAAGTTTCAGGCCCCCGCGACCTTCCGGAGGTGACGGGGCCCCGGGGGCCCGAGGGGCCCCGGGCGCTCTCGCCCTACTGCCCTCGGCGCCTGGATGAAAACTGGAAAGTTTCAGGCCCCCGCGACCTTCCGGAGGTGACGGGGCCCCGGGGGCCCGAGGGGCCCCGGGCGCTCTCGCCCTACTGCCCTCGGCGCCTGGATGAAAACTGGAAAGTTTCAGGCCCCCGCGACCTTCCGGAGGTGACGGGGCCCCGGGGGCCCGAGGGGCCCCGGGCGCTCTCGCCCTACTGCCCTCGGCGCCTGGATGAAAACTGGAAAGTTTCAGGCCCCCGCGGACTTCCGGAGGTGACGGGGCCCCGGGGGCCCGAGCGGGGCTCCATACAATCTCGCCTGAGAGTCCTTGGGACTTAGACGAAAAATCGAAATTTTCCTACTTCCATGATTTTCCGGGGGTGTCGGGGCCCTCGGGGGCCCGAGCGGGGCTCCAGACAATCTCTCCCAATGTTCCCCGGCAGTTGGGAGAAATCGGTCAAAAAAAAAAATTCCGTCAGACTTCCATCATCCGGGGGGGTGTCGGGGCCCTCGGGAGCCCGAGCGGGGCTCCAGACAATCTCTCCCAATGTTCCCCGGCAGTTGGGAGAAATCGGTCAAAAAAAAAAATTCCGTCAGACTTCCATCATCCGGGGGGGTGTCGGGGCCCTCGGGAGCCCGAGCGGGGCTCCAGACGATCTCTCCCAATGTTCCCCGGCAGTTGGGAGAAATCGGTCAAAAAAAAAAATTCCGTCAGACTTCCATCATCCGGGGGGGTGTCGGGGCCCTCGGGAGCCCGAGCGGGGCTCCAGACAATCTCTCCCAATGTTCCCCGGCAGTTGGGAGAAATCGGTCAAAAAAAAAAATTCCGTCAGACTTCCATCATCCGGGGGGGTGTCGGGGCCCTCGGGAGCCCGAGCGGGGCTCCAGACGATCTCTCCCAATGTTCCCCGGCAGTTGGGAGAAATCGGTCAAAAAAAAAAATTCCGTCAGACTTCCATCATCCGGGGGGGTGTCGGGGCCCTCGGGAGCCCGAGCGGGGCTCCAGACAATCTCTCCCAATGTTCCCCGGCAGTTGGGAGAAATCGGTCAAAAAAAAAAATTCCGTCAGACTTCCATCATCCGGGAGGGGCGTCGGGCAGCCTCGCAAGCCGAAAAGGGCTCCAGAGAATCACGCCGGAGAGTCCTTGGGACTTAGAAAATTTTTCAGACCGTTCAGACTTCCACGGTTGACGCCTCTTAACTCGAATCCGACGGGCAGTTCCACGCGTTTCGGCAGGTCCTCGGTTGCAGTACCCCAAAGCGGCCAGAGGGGGAGCCAAAGGAGCAAAAAAATCCGTAGAACCGGGATGGGGTCGAATTTGCCTGCCGCGTCCGCCCGGCAGTTCCAGGGGGGCGGGTAGTTGGCGGGACCGACCCGGCTTACGCGGGGGGGGCTCCCAACCGCCCAAAGACACTTCATCCCACGCCTCCGGGAGATATATGTGAGAGAAGAGCGCCTCTCCAGACTTCGAACGCTCCCCTCGACGAACCGGTACTCCGAGCGATGCGCGAACTGCGGCTCGGGGACCCCTTCCGGTTGCGGGTACGCGCTCTGGCCTCTCCCGCAGCTCCCGGTGGGGAGTTTGCCAGGCGCGGGGCCCGGAGTCAGAGCGCCCCCACGACGTACGCAGCCATCCGGCGGGCCCTGGGATGAAGGTTCCGGTCCGAAAGACCCCCTTCCCTTCTGGCCCAGCGTCGTCCTCTTCCGATCGATTTGGCGAAGCGCTCCCGGGCGGGGAGGTGGCGCCGCACGCTCGGCCCGGGCTCTGGAGCCCGCGCCGGTCACAGGCGAGCGGCCCCTTCCTCCCCCACACCCGGGGTTTCACCCTCCTTACGGTGGCGCGAGCGCGCCGGCCGCCCCCGCCCTCCCGAGGAGGCGGGCGGCCTCGCGGTGGCGAGTTTGAAACGACCCGAGCGTCGAAAAGCGGTCCGACGACCCGCACGGGCGAACGGCGGGGACCTACCCCGCG
>NW_027442948.1:17500-20000 GCF_048569485.1 Anomaloglossus baeobatrachus
CCTGGATGAAAACTGGAAAGTTTCAGGCCCCCGCGACCTTCCGGAGGTGACGGGGCCCCGGGGGCCCGAGGGGCCCCGGGCGCTCTCGCCCTACTGCCCTCGGCGCCTGGATGAAAACTGGAAAGTTTCAGGCCCCCGCGACCTTCCGGAGGTGACGGGGCCCCGGGGGCCCGAGGGGCCCCGGGCGCTCTCGCCCTACTGCCCTCGGCGCCTGGATGAAAACTGGAAAGTTTCAGGCCCCCGCGACCTTCCGGAGGTGACGGGGCCCCGGGGGCCCGAGGGGCCCCGGGCGCTCTCGCCCTACTGCCCTCGGCGCCTGGATGAAAACTGGAAAGTTTCAGGCCCCCGCGGACTTCCGGAGGTGACGGGGCCCCGGGGGCCCGAGCGGGGCTCCATACAATCTCGCCTGAGAGTCCTTGGGACTTAGACGAAAAATCGAAATTTTCCTACTTCCATGATTTTCCGGGGGTGTCGGGGCCCTCGGGGGCCCGAGCGGGGCTCCAGACAATCTCTCCCAATGTTCCCCGGCAGTTGGGAGAAATCGGTCAAAAAAAAAAATTCCGTCAGACTTCCATCATCCGGGGGGGTGTCGGGGCCCTCGGGAGCCCGAGCGGGGCTCCAGACAATCTCTCCCAATGTTCCCCGGCAGTTGGGAGAAATCGGTCAAAAAAAAAAATTCCGTCAGACTTCCATCATCCGGGGGGGTGTCGGGGCCCTCGGGAGCCCGAGCGGGGCTCCAGACGATCTCTCCCAATGTTCCCCGGCAGTTGGGAGAAATCGGTCAAAAAAAAAAATTCCGTCAGACTTCCATCATCCGGGGGGGTGTCGGGGCCCTCGGGAGCCCGAGCGGGGCTCCAGACAATCTCTCCCAATGTTCCCCGGCAGTTGGGAGAAATCGGTCAAAAAAAAAAATTCCGTCAGACTTCCATCATCCGGGGGGGTGTCGGGGCCCTCGGGAGCCCGAGCGGGGCTCCAGACGATCTCTCCCAATGTTCCCCGGCAGTTGGGAGAAATCGGTCAAAAAAAAAAATTCCGTCAGACTTCCATCATCCGGGGGGGTGTCGGGGCCCTCGGGAGCCCGAGCGGGGCTCCAGACAATCTCTCCCAATGTTCCCCGGCAGTTGGGAGAAATCGGTCAAAAAAAAAAATTCCGTCAGACTTCCATCATCCGGGAGGGGCGTCGGGCAGCCTCGCAAGCCGAAAAGGGCTCCAGAGAATCACGCCGGAGAGTCCTTGGGACTTAGAAAATTTTTCAGACCGTTCAGACTTCCACGGTTGACGCCTCTTAACTCGAATCCGACGGGCAGTTCCACGCGTTTCGGCAGGTCCTCGGTTGCAGTACCCCAAAGCGGCCAGAGGGGGAGCCAAAGGAGCAAAAAAATCCGTAGAACCGGGATGGGGTCGAATTTGCCTGCCGCGTCCGCCCGGCAGTTCCAGGGGGGCGGGTAGTTGGCGGGACCGACCCGGCTTACGCGGGGGGGGCTCCCAACCGCCCAAAGACACTTCATCCCACGCCTCCGGGAGATATATGTGAGAGAAGAGCGCCTCTCCAGACTTCGAACGCTCCCCTCGACGAACCGGTACTCCGAGCGATGCGCGAACTGCGGCTCGGGGACCCCTTCCGGTTGCGGGTACGCGCTCTGGCCTCTCCCGCAGCTCCCGGTGGGGAGTTTGCCAGGCGCGGGGCCCGGAGTCAGAGCGCCCCCACGACGTACGCAGCCATCCGGCGGGCCCTGGGATGAAGGTTCCGGTCCGAAAGACCCCCTTCCCTTCTGGCCCAGCGTCGTCCTCTTCCGATCGATTTGGCGAAGCGCTCCCGGGCGGGGAGGTGGCGCCGCACGCTCGGCCCGGGCTCTGGAGCCCGCGCCGGTCACAGGCGAGCGGCCCCTTCCTCCCCCACACCCGGGGTTTCACCCTCCTTACGGTGGCGCGAGCGCGCCGGCCGCCCCCGCCCTCCCGAGGAGGCGGGCGGCCTCGCGGTGGCGAGTTTGAAACGACCCGAGCGTCGAAAAGCGGTCCGACGACCCGCACGGGCGAACGGCGGGGACCTACCCCGCGACTTCCCGGCCGTCTACCGGCGGGGGGGGGTCGCGCGAGGGGGCCCGTCGTCCGAATCGCTCCCCGTGCCGGGAAGCACAAAGATCTTCTCCGAGGGCGGCCTTTTTTCTCACGAGAGCTTCCCAGCGGGAAAGCGGCCGCGGCGGTTGGCGTTTCCACTCCGCCGCCGGGCTATCCCTTTTTTTCTTACCCCCGGTCTGTCCCGAGCCCCTACCCCCTACGGGGAGGAGACGACGGAGGCGCGGAGGGTGCGGCGCGGGTCCCTCGCGAGCGAAGGGTGTGTGGGGGCGTCCCCACCGGGGCCCGCGTACGCCTTCCGCGCTTCCCGACCGTCCTCCCCGAGGCGGCTCGGAGAAGGGGGAGAAGCGCGAGAGTAGAGAACGAGAAGGGAACCGAGGGTCCCGACGGAGAACCCGGCCGAAAAGGGAGCGAGGGCGAGAAA
>NW_027442948.1:30000-32500 GCF_048569485.1 Anomaloglossus baeobatrachus
AAAATCGAAATTTTCCTACTTCCATGATTTTCCGGGGGTGTCGGGGCCCTCGGGGGCCCGAGCGGGGCTCCAGACAATCTCTCCCAATGTTCCCCGGCAGTTGGGAGAAATCGGTCAAAAAAAAAAATTCCGTCAGACTTCCATCATCCGGGGGGGTGTCGGGGCCCTCGGGAGCCCGAGCGGGGCTCCAGACGATCTCTCCCAATGTTCCCCGGCAGTTGGGAGAAATCGGTCAAAAAAAAAAATTCCGTCAGACTTCCATCATCCGGGGGGGTGTCGGGGCCCTCGGGAGCCCGAGCGGGGCTCCAGACGATCTCTCCCAATGTTCCCCGGCAGTTGGGAGAAATCGGTCAAAAAAAAAAATTCCGTCAGACTTCCATCATCCGGGGGGGTGTCGGGGCCCTCGGGAGCCCGAGCGGGGCTCCAGACAATCTCTCCCAATGTTCCCCGGCAGTTGGGAGAAATCGGTCAAAAAAAAAAATTCCGTCAGACTTCCATCATCCGGGGGGGTGTCGGGGCCCTCGGGAGCCCGAGCGGGGCTCCAGACGATCTCTCCCAATGTTCCCCGGCAGTTGGGAGAAATCGGTCAAAAAAAAAAATTCCGTCAGACTTCCATCATCCGGGGGGGTGTCGGGGCCCTCGGGAGCCCGAGCGGGGCTCCAGACAATCTCTCCCAATGTTCCCCGGCAGTTGGGAGAAATCGGTCAAAAAAAAAAATTCCGTCAGACTTCCATCATCCGGGGGGGTGTCGGGGCCCTCGGGAGCCCGAGCGGGGCTCCAGACGATCTCTCCCAATGTTCCCCGGCAGTTGGGAGAAATCGGTCAAAAAAAAAAATTCCGTCAGACTTCCATCATCCGGGGGGGTGTCGGGGCCCTCGGGAGCCCGAGCGGGGCTCCAGACAATCTCTCCCAATGTTCCCCGGCAGTTGGGAGAAATCGGTCAAAAAAAAAAATTCCGTCAGACTTCCATCATCCGGGGGGGTGTCGGGGCCCTCGGGAGCCCGAGCGGGGCTCCAGACGATCTCTCCCAATGTTCCCCGGCAGTTGGGAGAAATCGGTCAAAAAAAAAAATTCCGTCAGACTTCCATCATCCGGGGGGGTGTCGGGGCCCTCGGGAGCCCGAGCGGGGCTCCAGACAATCTCTCCCAATGTTCCCCGGCAGTTGGGAGAAATCGGTCAAAAAAAAAAATTCCGTCAGACTTCCATCATCCGGGAGGGGCGTCGGGCAGCCTCGCAAGCCGAAAAGGGCTCCAGAGAATCACGCCGGAGAGTCCTTGGGACTTAGAAAATTTTTCAGACCGTTCAGACTTCCACGGTTGACGCCTCTTAACTCGAATCCGACGGGCAGTTCCACGCGTTTCGGCAGGTCCTCGGTTGCAGTACCCCAAAGCGGCCAGAGGGGGAGCCAAAGGAGCAAAAAAATCCGTAGAACCGGGATGGGGTCGAATTTGCCTGCCGCGTCCGCCCGGCAGTTCCAGGGGGGCGGGTAGTTGGCGGGACCGACCCGGCTTACGCGGGGGGGGCTCCCAACCGCCCAAAGACACTTCATCCCACGCCTCCGGGAGATATATGTGAGAGAAGAGCGCCTCTCCAGACTTCGAACGCTCCCCTCGACGAACCGGTACTCCGAGCGATGCGCGAACTGCGGCTCGGGGACCCCTTCCGGTTGCGGGTACGCGCTCTGGCCTCTCCCGCAGCTCCCGGTGGGGAGTTTGCCAGGCGCGGGGCCCGGAGTCAGAGCGCCCCCACGACGTACGCAGCCATCCGGCGGGCCCTGGGATGAAGGTTCCGGTCCGAAAGACCCCCTTCCCTTCTGGCCCAGCGTCGTCCTCTTCCGATCGATTTGGCGAAGCGCTCCCGGGCGGGGAGGTGGCGCCGCACGCTCGGCCCGGGCTCTGGAGCCCGCGCCGGTCACAGGCGAGCGGCCCCTTCCTCCCCCACACCCGGGGTTTCACCCTCCTTACGGTGGCGCGAGCGCGCCGGCCGCCCCCGCCCTCCCGAGGAGGCGGGCGGCCTCGCGGTGGCGAGTTTGAAACGACCCGAGCGTCGAAAAGCGGTCCGACGACCCGCACGGGCGAACGGCGGGGACCTACCCCGCGACTTCCCGGCCGTCTACCGGCGGGGGGGGGTCGCGCGAGGGGGCCCGTCGTCCGAATCGCTCCCCGTGCCGGGAAGCACAAAGATCTTCTCCGAGGGCGGCCTTTTTTCTCACGAGAGCTTCCCAGCGGGAAAGCGGCCGCGGCGGTTGGCGTTTCCACTCCGCCGCCGGGCTATCCCTTTTTTTCTTACCCCCGGTCTGTCCCGAGCCCCTACCCCCTACGGGGAGGAGACGACGGAGGCGCGGAGGGTGCGGCGCGGGTCCCTCGCGAGCGAAGGGTGTGTGGGGGCGTCCCCACCGGGGCCCGCGTACGCCTTCCGCGCTTCCCGACCGTCCTCCCCGAGGCGGCTCGGAGAAGGGGGAGAAGCGCGAGAGTAGAGAACGAGAAGGGAACCGAGGGTC
>NW_027442948.1:42500-45000 GCF_048569485.1 Anomaloglossus baeobatrachus
CCATACAATCTCGCCTGAGAGTCCTTGGGACTTAGACGAAAAATCGAAATTTTCCTACTTCCATGATTTTCCGGGGGTGTCGGGGCCCTCGGGGGCCCGAGCGGGGCTCCAGACAATCTCTCCCAATGTTCCCCGGCAGTTGGGAGAAATCGGTCAAAAAAAAAAATTCCGTCAGACTTCCATCATCCGGGGGGGTGTCGGGGCCCTCGGGAGCCCGAGCGGGGCTCCAGACAATCTCTCCCAATGTTCCCCGGCAGTTGGGAGAAATCGGTCAAAAAAAAAAATTCCGTCAGACTTCCATCATCCGGGGGGGTGTCGGGGCCCTCGGGAGCCCGAGCGGGGCTCCAGACGATCTCTCCCAATGTTCCCCGGCAGTTGGGAGAAATCGGTCAAAAAAAAAAATTCCGTCAGACTTCCATCATCCGGGGGGGTGTCGGGGCCCTCGGGAGCCCGAGCGGGGCTCCAGACAATCTCTCCCAATGTTCCCCGGCAGTTGGGAGAAATCGGTCAAAAAAAAAAATTCCGTCAGACTTCCATCATCCGGGGGGGTGTCGGGGCCCTCGGGAGCCCGAGCGGGGCTCCAGACGATCTCTCCCAATGTTCCCCGGCAGTTGGGAGAAATCGGTCAAAAAAAAAAATTCCGTCAGACTTCCATCATCCGGGGGGGTGTCGGGGCCCTCGGGAGCCCGAGCGGGGCTCCAGACAATCTCTCCCAATGTTCCCCGGCAGTTGGGAGAAATCGGTCAAAAAAAAAAATTCCGTCAGACTTCCATCATCCGGGAGGGGCGTCGGGCAGCCTCGCAAGCCGAAAAGGGCTCCAGAGAATCACGCCGGAGAGTCCTTGGGACTTAGAAAATTTTTCAGACCGTTCAGACTTCCACGGTTGACGCCTCTTAACTCGAATCCGACGGGCAGTTCCACGCGTTTCGGCAGGTCCTCGGTTGCAGTACCCCAAAGCGGCCAGAGGGGGAGCCAAAGGAGCAAAAAAATCCGTAGAACCGGGATGGGGTCGAATTTGCCTGCCGCGTCCGCCCGGCAGTTCCAGGGGGGCGGGTAGTTGGCGGGACCGACCCGGCTTACGCGGGGGGGGCTCCCAACCGCCCAAAGACACTTCATCCCACGCCTCCGGGAGATATATGTGAGAGAAGAGCGCCTCTCCAGACTTCGAACGCTCCCCTCGACGAACCGGTACTCCGAGCGATGCGCGAACTGCGGCTCGGGGACCCCTTCCGGTTGCGGGTACGCGCTCTGGCCTCTCCCGCAGCTCCCGGTGGGGAGTTTGCCAGGCGCGGGGCCCGGAGTCAGAGCGCCCCCACGACGTACGCAGCCATCCGGCGGGCCCTGGGATGAAGGTTCCGGTCCGAAAGACCCCCTTCCCTTCTGGCCCAGCGTCGTCCTCTTCCGATCGATTTGGCGAAGCGCTCCCGGGCGGGGAGGTGGCGCCGCACGCTCGGCCCGGGCTCTGGAGCCCGCGCCGGTCACAGGCGAGCGGCCCCTTCCTCCCCCACACCCGGGGTTTCACCCTCCTTACGGTGGCGCGAGCGCGCCGGCCGCCCCCGCCCTCCCGAGGAGGCGGGCGGCCTCGCGGTGGCGAGTTTGAAACGACCCGAGCGTCGAAAAGCGGTCCGACGACCCGCACGGGCGAACGGCGGGGACCTACCCCGCGACTTCCCGGCCGTCTACCGGCGGGGGGGGGTCGCGCGAGGGGGCCCGTCGTCCGAATCGCTCCCCGTGCCGGGAAGCACAAAGATCTTCTCCGAGGGCGGCCTTTTTTCTCACGAGAGCTTCCCAGCGGGAAAGCGGCCGCGGCGGTTGGCGTTTCCACTCCGCCGCCGGGCTATCCCTTTTTTTCTTACCCCCGGTCTGTCCCGAGCCCCTACCCCCTACGGGGAGGAGACGACGGAGGCGCGGAGGGTGCGGCGCGGGTCCCTCGCGAGCGAAGGGTGTGTGGGGGCGTCCCCACCGGGGCCCGCGTACGCCTTCCGCGCTTCCCGACCGTCCTCCCCGAGGCGGCTCGGAGAAGGGGGAGAAGCGCGAGAGTAGAGAACGAGAAGGGAACCGAGGGTCCCGACGGAGAACCCGGCCGAAAAGGGAGCGAGGGCGAGAAACCCAGGGCGGAGGTAAAAAGAAAGGGGGCCCCCCACGCGCTCAGCTTCCCCCCTTCCCCGTCCCGTCGGCAGCTGGGACCGCCGCTGCAAAAGCCACGGGAGGCGAAAAGAAAAGCAGACAAAAAGTCCGTAGAGGTACGGGCGCGAGAGCGGGCGGAGGACTAAGCCGGTAGGGCGACGCCGACACGGCCAGGCCGAAGCATCCGGGGAGACTTCCGAGTCTCTCCCCGGTCGCGCCGGAGCCGCGGTGGACCCCGAAAGCCAGCCCCCTCTCCCGTCGACCCCGCGCCCATCCGCCGGTCGGGTCGAGGACCCCCGCGGCGGAGGCGGGACTAAGCCGGACGGAGGAGCCGCACCAGGCTCGCCCACCGCCTCGGACGCCCCCCAACCCC
>NW_027442948.1:67500-68794 GCF_048569485.1 Anomaloglossus baeobatrachus
GACTTAGAAAATTTTTCAGACCGTTCAGACTTCCACGGTTGACGCCTCTTAACTCGAATCCGACGGGCAGTTCCACGCGTTTCGGCAGGTCCTCGGTTGCAGTACCCCAAAGCGGCCAGAGGGGGAGCCAAAGGAGCAAAAAAATCCGTAGAACCGGGATGGGGTCGAATTTGCCTGCCGCGTCCGCCCGGCAGTTCCAGGGGGGCGGGTAGTTGGCGGGACCGACCCGGCTTACGCGGGGGGGGCTCCCAACCGCCCAAAGACACTTCATCCCACGCCTCCGGGAGATATATGTGAGAGAAGAGCGCCTCTCCAGACTTCGAACGCTCCCCTCGACGAACCGGTACTCCGAGCGATGCGCGAACTGCGGCTCGGGGACCCCTTCCGGTTGCGGGTACGCGCTCTGGCCTCTCCCGCAGCTCCCGGTGGGGAGTTTGCCAGGCGCGGGGCCCGGAGTCAGAGCGCCCCCACGACGTACGCAGCCATCCGGCGGGCCCTGGGATGAAGGTTCCGGTCCGAAAGACCCCCTTCCCTTCTGGCCCAGCGTCGTCCTCTTCCGATCGATTTGGCGAAGCGCTCCCGGGCGGGGAGGTGGCGCCGCACGCTCGGCCCGGGCTCTGGAGCCCGCGCCGGTCACAGGCGAGCGGCCCCTTCCTCCCCCACACCCGGGGTTTCACCCTCCTTACGGTGGCGCGAGCGCGCCGGCCGCCCCCGCCCTCCCGAGGAGGCGGGCGGCCTCGCGGTGGCGAGTTTGAAACGACCCGAGCGTCGAAAAGCGGTCCGACGACCCGCACGGGCGAACGGCGGGGACCTACCCCGCGACTTCCCGGCCGTCTACCGGCGGGGGGGGGTCGCGCGAGGGGGCCCGTCGTCCGAATCGCTCCCCGTGCCGGGAAGCACAAAGATCTTCTCCGAGGGCGGCCTTTTTTCTCACGAGAGCTTCCCAGCGGGAAAGCGGCCGCGGCGGTTGGCGTTTCCACTCCGCCGCCGGGCTATCCCTTTTTTTCTTACCCCCGGTCTGTCCCGAGCCCCTACCCCCTACGGGGAGGAGACGACGGAGGCGCGGAGGGTGCGGCGCGGGTCCCTCGCGAGCGAAGGGTGTGTGGGGGCGTCCCCACCGGGGCCCGCGTACGCCTTCCGCGCTTCCCGACCGTCCTCCCCGAGGCGGCTCGGAGAAGGGGGAGAAGCGCGAGAGTAGAGAACGAGAAGGGAACCGAGGGTCCCGACGGAGAACCCGGCCGAAAAGGGAGCGAGGGCGAGAAACCCAGGGCGGAGGTAAAAAGAAAGGGGGCCC
>NW_027442949.1:0-68705 GCF_048569485.1 Anomaloglossus baeobatrachus
GCTATTGGACTTTGCTATAGTCCCACTAGTGCAAAGACATTAGCAGAGCACATCTGCCTGCATTGCACACTACAACTCATTCTAACCAAGCCATTATACTAGCAAACACTCAGTGTACCTAGTGGCATCCTATACGTGGCTATTGGACTTTGCTATAGTCCCACTAGTGCAAAGACATTTGCAGAGCGCGTCTGCCTGCATTGCACACTCCAACTCATTAAAACCAAGCCATTATACTAGCAAACACTCAGTGTACCTAGTGGCATCCTATACGTGGCTATTGGACTTTGCTATAGTCCCACTAGTGCAAAGACATTTGCATAGCGCGTCTGCCTGCATTGCACACTCAAACTCATTTTAACTAAGCCATTATACTAGCAAACACTCAGTGTACCTAGTGGCATCCTATACGTGGCTATTGGACTTTGCTATAGTCCCACTAGTGCAAAGATATTAGCAGAGCACATCTGCCTGCATTGCACACTCCAACTTTTTTAAACTAAGCAATTTTACTAGCAAACACTCAGTGTACCTAGTGGCATCCTAAACGTGGCTATTGGACTTTGCTATAGTCCCACTAGTGCAAAGACATTTGCAGAGCACGTCTGCCTGCATTGCACACTACAACTCATTGTTACTAAGCCATTATACTAGCAAACACTCAGTGTACCTAGTTGTATCCTAAACGTGGCTATTGTACTTTTGTCAATTCACAGTATTGGAACGTTATTTGCAGCACGTCTGCCTGCATTGCACACTCAAACTTTTTTAAACTCAGCCATTTATAGTAGCAAACACTCAGTGTACCTAGTTGTATCCTAAACGTGGCTATTGTACTTTTGTCTATTCACAGTATTGGAACGATATTTGCAGCACGTCTGCCTGCATTGCACACTCTAACTTTTTTAAACTCAGCCATTATACTAGCAAACACTCAGTGTACCTAGTTGTATCCTAAACGTGGCTATTGTACTTTTGTCAATTCACAGTATTGGAACGTTATTTGCAGCACGTCTGCCTGCATTGCACACTCAAACTTTTTTAAACTCAGCCATTTATAGTAGCAAACACTCAGTGTACCTAGTTGTATCCTAAACGTGGCTATTGTACTTTTGTCAATTCACAGTATTGGAACGTTATTTGCAGCACGTCTGCCTGCATTGCACACTCAAACTTTTTTAAACTCAGCCATTTATAGTAGCAAACACTCAGTGTACCTAGTTGTATCCTAAACGTGGCTATTGTACTTTTGTCTATTCACAGTATTGGAACGTTATTTGCAGCACGTCTGCCTGCATTGCACACTCTAACTTTTTTAAACTCAGCCATTATACTAGCAAACACTCAGTGTACCTAGTTGTATCCTAAACGTGGCTATTTTACTTTTGTCTATTCACAGTATTGGAACGATATTTGCAGCACGTCTGCCTGCATTGCACACTCTAACTTTTTTAAACTCAGCCATTATACTAGCAAACACTCACTGTACCTAGTTGTATCCTAAACGTGGCTATTGTACTTTTGTCAATTCACAGTATTGGAACGTTATTTGCAGCACGTCTGCCTGCATTGCACACTCAAACTTTTTTAAACTCAGCCATTATACTAGCAAACACTCACTGTACCTAGTTGTATCCTAAACGTGGCTATTGTACTTTTGTCAATTCACAGTATTGGAACGTTATTTGCAGCACGTCTGCCTGCATTGCACACTCAAACTTTTTTAAACTCAGCCATTATACTAGCAAACACTCACTGTACCTAGTTGTATCCTAAACGTGGCTATTGTACTTTTGTCAATTCACAGTATTGGAACGTTATTTGCAGCACGTCTGCCTGCATTGCACACTCAAACTTTTTTAAACTCAGCCATTATACTAGCAAACACTCACTGTACCTAGTTGTATCCTAAACGTGGCTATTGTACTTTTGTCAATTCACAGTATTGGAACGTTATTTGCAGCACGTCTGCCTGCATTGCACACTCAAACTTTTTTAAACTCAGCCATTATACTAGCAAACACTCACTGTACCTAGTTGTATCCTAAACGTGGCTATTGTACTTTTGTCAATTCACAGTATTGGAACGTTATTTGCAGCACGTCTGCCTGCATTGCACACTCAAACTTTTTTAAACTCAGCCATTATACTAGCAAACACTCACTGTACCTAGTTGTATCCTAAACGTGGCTATTGTACTTTTGTCAATTCACAGTATTGGAACGTTATTTGCAGCACGTCTGCCTGCATTGCACACTCAAACTTTTTTAAACTCAGCCATTATACTAGCAAACACTCACTGTACCTAGTTGTATCCTAAACGTGGCTATTGTACTTTTGTCAATTCACAGTATTGGAACGTTATTTGCAGCACGTCTGCCTGCATTGCACACTCAAACTTTTTTAAACTCAGCCATTATACTAGCAAACACTCACTGTACCTAGTTGTATCCTAAACGTGGCTATTGTACTTTTGTCTATTCACACTACTGCAAATCTATGTGCAGCACCTCTGCATGACAACCTCGTGCTCTGTTTTTAATAAGCTATAATGATAGCACAAAATACTGCCATTTTGTGGCATCATAGAACTGGCTGTTGTATTCCATTAGTGCCCCACTGGTGACAAGCTATTTCTAGCACCTCTACATCACACCCTCATGCACATTTAGCTACGCTAATGTTATAGCAAACTCATGGAATTCATTGCTGCATTTCATAATTCGGAGGGATAGAAAGTCAGGCTTCCTTTAGCTTTTCCTTCTGTTCATAGACAGCATCTCCAAGACAAATTTCCCCTCCACGTCTAAGTGTGGAGAGGCAGCTAGTGCGCATGCGTGTGCCGATGTACCCCAGCTGCAGCATAATTACAGTGTTTCGCCTAGTGAGTATGCTCAGCCTGACTGTGCCATTCCTGACGCTAAGTCTTCATTTCGGGATACAGCGCATGCTCCCACACTAAGTGTGAAAAGCCTCTTTGCACAGGTGCTTGCATTCTGTGCCGGGTCTAAGTCCTGTTTTGTGCCTAGACACCATGCTAAAGCTGATAGTCTTTTTTCAGAGACTGTATTTCATGCTACTGAGCATGCTCAGGCACTTCCTGCATCAGAGACTAGGTCCGGTAATGAACTCTTTGGCCCTGGCCCTGATGTGGGGGTCCCATATAGACCACAGGGCATCAGGTGTCCTCCCAAATGGCTTGCAGAGGCCCACACCTATGACTTGTCACCGCATTATTGATGGTCAGACGATGACTGGTGAGGTGTTTGGGTCATGGCAGCCATGAGGTCATCATTGAAGTTGCGTTTCCAAATAGGACGCTAGTTATGCCACTCATGACGTGTCACTCTGCTTTTGTCTCCAGGAGGTGCATTGTGGTTCACCCTGGTTTGGGGCGGACCCAGGTTATAAAAGGGGCTGGAGCCAACAAGGAGGTGCGCAGTCTTCTATTATGCTCCGAAAGAGCACACCTCCATGTGTTGAACCCATTGCGGCTTTAGGCCAGAGGTAGGCAGGGATAGGGTGGTGGATGCAGGCCACCACCACAGTTGGTAACGCAGAACGGTTAAGACCAGCTCCTGTCCTAACAGTCCTGCTTGTGCAGCCCAGTGGCATTAACAGGCCTGCTGCTGCTGATGCGCCTGCTGTCCACAGGTGTGGCCCCTACGCACACGGTCAGCGTACTCAATGGCCCCTGTGTTGTTAACAGGGAGTTCCTGGGCTGGGTGGGCATGTGGACCCTGTGACGCTAACAGGGCTCACAGTCTCCAGATCCGAATGGCGTCTAACTCGGTTCAGGCTACTATTAGTTTCATAGCCACACAGCTCTGTATCCTCCACCAAACCTTCAAGTTGCCAACCTCTCCTTTTCCAACTGGGAGCACGGTGGACACTGACTGCTGAAGGTGATATATACCTTTCTCTTTCTTTTCTTATTAATTTTTGTTATATAGCGGTCACAGATTATATACCACTTTATCCAAATCTGCCAGTCCCACTGTAACAGATGTTGTTTCTTCAGCAAATGTTACAGTTGTTTAACCACCAAATCCACGGACCAAAATTTTTTTCCCCTTTCCAACACACCTGTTCCCCTTTCCAACAGCATCTGTCCTTTTTCAACTCATTTTGGGATATGACCAAAAGTGCAACTGTGCAGGGACACCGTACTCAACGCCATCTCAGCACAGCAGCCATCCCTCGGTCCCTCCGATGTGGACAAGTAAAAGACCATTTCCTCCTATCCATGACAAAGTGTTGAGATTCACTCTGTGCAGCACTGGTGTTTAGTGGAAAAGTAGATCTAAGATTGCGTACCACATTCTGCAGATACTCCTGTATACGTGCGTCTATTTCTATGGCAGGAATTAGTTCGCCAAATTTTGTCTTGTACCGGGGATCTAACAGTGTGGCAACCCAGTATTCAGGATTACTTCAAATTCATACAATCCGAGGGTCATGTAGGTAGTGCAGCAAGAAGGCGCTCATGTGTCTTGTGCATCCAGGAGGACCAAGTCCTTGGTGTGTTGGTGGCAGAGAGGTGAGAATCGTGCATCCTTCCTCTGCCCTCTACCCACAACCTCGCACAACCGAAATGTGAGCAAGCTCTCACTCATCTGCTGAGTCTTCCATGCCCATCGCCAGTTCGTCCTCCATTTCTTCATGGGCTCCTGCACTTTCATCAACACTTTTTGCTGATACTATGCGCCCTTGTTAATCCCTCTCCCTCACCATGACTGCCGCATAGGTGCCGCTGACCATCTGGACCTCGTAGATCTTGTTATCCCTTCCGCATATGACTCCTCCTGTACTTCCTCCCCTTCCTCTTGTCCCAACACCTGACTCCGAATAATAATTACAGTGTGCTCCATCATGTAGATGACCAGAATTGTCACGCTGAGAATGACATTGCCAGTGCTAAACATCTTCGTCGACATTTCAAAACTGTGTAGCAGGGTGCATAGGTCCTTGATCTGACACCACTCCAGCAGCGTGATCTGCACCACCTCTGGATCAACTTATCCCAGGCTATATGTCTTACCGTATTTCAGCAGGGCTCTGCGGTGCTGCCACACACGCTGCAACATGTGCAGATTCCAATTCCTGCGTGTCGGAACATCGCATTTCCGGCGTTTAACTGCCAGACCCTAAGACTTCCGGAGTGATGAAAGTTGTTGAGCTGCTGTGTGCGCACGATGGAAGTGAGCACATAGCGAGCGTGCCCGCTGCACAAGGCCATGTAGGCCGTGATGGTGTTTTAAAAATTGCTGGAGAATTCGGATCAACACGTGAGCCATAAAAGGCACGTGTGTCACATTGCCCTGAGGATGGCCCGCAGCCAGGTTTGCATCATTGCCGCACACGGCTGTTAAGTCACCAACGGAGTCCGCTCCGTCAATTTGTACTCCGGTCGCCAGGTGACAACGTGTTCCTTTCATGAATAGTGCTGATGATGGGAGAGTAGTCGATGCCAGCGGCGCAGGTGGACGCAGGTTATGCTCACCCACTGGGCTGCATTACCTTGACAGATGCAGAATCTCTGGCTGAATGTAGCTGGTGGGTATCTCACAGATGAAATACCATCATTCAGCTACAACCAATGGGAAGACACCACACCCTTTTTTATGCCCATCCTGTCTGCAGACCACTGCCAGACATAGCTATGAACCTCTGGTTAATTTTACCCCCAGTTCAGTTTTATGATTTTGTGTGCTTGTTACCTGACTACTTTTCCTGCTTGCTGTTTATGTACCTTGTTGGCCGATACGCATTTCACCTCTGCTTGTTTTCTGATTAAGTCCTGGCCGTCCCATTCTGTTCCTGTTCCTCAATTAATGTTTTGACCCTGCCTGACTACTATTCTCTGTAATAGCGGTGTGACTCACATTTCCCATACATTTCAAAGTAAAACTTTGACCGCCTGATGGCATTGAGCTCTGCTGCCAGCATAGTAAGGAGGTGTGTGGTAGTCCTTGTGCGCAGTTGCAAGGAAGGGTGGCCTGACCACACAGGGTTTGCGCAAAGGTAGAGGACCCACACGAGGTTGAAGAGGCAGAAGCAGTGTATTAACTTCTACATACAGAACAAGGATTGAAACAACTCGTGGGGACGGCAAGACTTGTACAGCAGACCCTTCTCCATCTCTCACCATAGTTTGCCAGTGCCCAGTCAGTGACATGTAATGACCCTGTCTATGCTTACTGGTCCAAGTATCTGTGTTGAAATGCACCCTGTCGCACACAGATTTTCTCAAGGAAGTGGTGATGTTGTGTGCGACATGCCGGTGTAGCGCGGGCATGCTTTTCTTGGAGAAGCAGTGGTGATTGGGCATCTGGTACTGGGGCACAGCGACAGACATAAGGTCTGTAAAATCCTGTGTGTCCACTACGCGTAAAGGCAGCATTTCGGTAGCCAACAGCTTACAGAGGGATAGAGTCAACCACTTAGCTTTGTCATGGGTCGCAGTAAGTGGCCTTTTATTTGACCACATCTGAGGGACAGAGATCTGGCTGCTGTCTGTAGACGGTGTTGAGTAGGGTGTCCCTGGAAAAATGCAGGTTTGTGAGAAAAGTGCAGGCGGAGACATGATGTTGGCTTCATCTTGCCTTCAGATCTGTTCATCTTGTATCATTTTTAAAAAACACAGCAAGCAAGGGTTACTCCAAGCGGAGTCTCCCTTTTTTTCCAAAAATTGGGCCCCACACAGACACCTTATCAGTGGCAGCACTTGTGCCCTAGTTGCAAACAGGATGTTTTGATTTGCATCAAGCACATTCCAAATCCACAAGCATTTACTCTCCCCAGGATGACACAGGGGTAGTAAATTCCTTCTGGATCCATGACTTGTTCATTTTGATGAACGTCAGTCTGTCCACATTGTCACTGGACAGACGCGTGCGCTTATCTGTCAGCACACACCCAGCAGCACTGAAGACACGTTCAGAGACAACGCTGGCAGCTGGACACGACAAAATCTTCGAGGCGTAACTGGAGAGCTCTTGACATTTTTCTAGATTTGAAGCACAAAAGGAGCAAGGCTCCATTTGCAAAGTCATTGCATCGATGTTCATTTGGAGATACTCCTGTATCATCCTCTCCATCCGTTGACTATGTGTCAGACTTGTTGTCTCTGGTGGCCTTGCAAAGGAGGGTCTAAAAAAATTATGAAAAGATTCCATAAAATTGCTGTTACCAGCACCAGATACGGTCCTACTGGTACGGGTAGACTGTTGAAGATGACGAGGCCGTCCCATGTTTGTCAAGTTACAACTGGGAGAATCACTCCCTTCACCTGCACGGTTGTTTGGTGGAAAAGCCGAGCTAAGATCGAGTAACAGCTTCTGCTGATACTCCTGCATACGTGCGTCCCTTTCTATGGGTGGAATTATGTCACAAAATTTGGACTTGTCCCGGGGATCTAATAGTGTGGCAAGCCAGTAGTCATCATCACTTCTAATTTTGACAATACGAGGGTCATGTTGGAGGTAGTGCAACAAGAAGGCACTCATGTGTCTTGCGCAGCCATGCGCACCAAGTCCACGCTGTGTTTGTGGCATAGAGGTGCTAACCGTTCTTTCTTCCTCTGTCATCTCCCCCCAACCTCTTTCAACTGAAATTTGACCAAGGTCCCCCTCATCTGCTGAGTCTTCCATGTCCATGGACAGTTCGTCCTCCATATCTTCATGTCCTCCTGCACCTTCCTCAACATCTCACCTGCTACCATGCGCCCTTGTTGATCCCTGTCCCCCATGGTCCCATGCCTGCCGCGTTGGTGATGATGAACGTCTGGACCTTGGTGATGTTGTTGTGTCTTGCGCATATGAATCCTCCTGTAGTTCCTCCCCTTCCTGTTGTCCCACCCCCTGACTACGAATAGTGTTTAGCGTGTGCTCCAGCATGTAAATGACTGTAATCGTCATGCTGATAATGGCATTGTCAGCGCTAAACATATTCGTCGCCATGTCGAAACTGTGCAGAAGGGTGCATAGGTCCTTGATCTGAGATCACTCCATCAGGGTGATCTGCCCCACTTCTGCATCTCGTTGGCCCAGGCTATACATCATGACGTATTGCACCAGGGCTCGCCGGTGCTGCCACAGTCGCTGTAACATGTGGAGAGTTGAATTCCAGCGTGTCGCCACATCGCATTTCAGGCGATGAACCGGCAGGCCGAAAGACTTCTGGAGCGATGCAAGTCGCTCAGGTGCGGCGGTTGAACGGCGGAAGTGAGCACTGCAGACAGTTTCCGTGCCCTGGTCAGAAGGCCATCTAGGCCGGGATAGTGTGTTAAAAATTGCTGGACAACAAGGTTAAACACGTGAGCCATACAAGGCACGTGTGTCACCTTGCCCAGGCGAAGGGCCGCACCCAGGTTTGCAGCATTGTCGCACACGGCCTTACCAGGCTGCAGGTTGAGTGGAGACAACCATTTATCAAAATCAGTCTCCAGAGCTGCCCACAACTCAGTCGCTGTGTGACTCCTATTTCAAAGACATGTCAAGCTAAAGACCGCCTGATGCCGTTGCGCTCTGCTACCAGCATAGTAATGAGGGGTGCGTGATTCCTTCTGCGCAGTGAGAACGCTGGTGGCCTGACCAGGCAGGCTTGGGGCGGAGGTGGAGGACCCAGATGAGGTGGAGGATGCAGAAGCAGTGGCGGAACTTGGACAGACAGAGGATTGACACACAAGTCGTGGGGACGGCAAGACTTGTGCAGCAGACCCTTCACCATCTATCACCATAGTTACCCAGTGGCCAGTCAGCGACATGTAACGTCCCTGTCCATGCTTACTGGTCCAAGTATCGGTGGTGAAATGCACCCGTTCACACACAGAGTTTCTCAAGGAAGCGGTGATGTTGTGTGCGACATGCTGGTGTAGCGCGGGCACACCTTTCTTAGAGAAGTAGTGGCGACTAGGCATCTGGTACTGGGGCACAGCGACAGACATAAGGTCTCTAAAATCCTGTGTGTCCACTAGGCGGAAAGGCAGCATTTCTGTAGTCAACAGCTTACAGAGGGATAGAGTCAACCTCTTCGCTTTGTCATGGGTCGCAGGAAGTGGCCTTTTATTTGACCACATCTGAGGGACAGAGATCTGGCTGCTGTGTGTAGACGGTGTTGAGTCGGGTGTCCCTGGAAAAATGCAGCTTTGTGAGGAAAGTGCAGGCGGAGACATGATGTTGCCTTCATCCAAAGTTGGTGCTATCGATGTCTGAGAGAGCTGTACACACTCACTTGTTTCCCCTTCCAAACCAACTGACGACCTACCAAGCAAACTGCCTGTTGCGGTTACAGTGGTGGAAGTTGTGGGTGGAAAAACAGGTGTGACAGCTGTCCCCACAGTCCTAGAAGATGACGAGCGCGCGGATGCACTGGAAGGGGCAGGCGGTGGATGGTTCGCTCCGCTAGGCCGCATTGCAGCACGGTGAGCTTCCCATCGGGCCATATGATATTTATTCATGTGACGATTCATGGAAGAAGTTGTCAAACTGCTGAGGTTTTGACCTCTACTAAGAGAACCATGACAAATTTTACAGATCACATAATTTGGGCGATCTTTTTCTATGTCAAAAAAGGACCTGGCTAGGCAAGGCTTAGAGGCCATGCGACCTGTTGATCCACCCCGAATAATGCTCAGAGGCAGAGTGGTGGCTGAGGATGCAGTTGTAGACGTGCTACCAGTGCTCCGACTGTGTCCAGGAAGGCGCCAGGTTACTTCGACGTCGGTTGCATCCTCCTCCACCGCCTCTGTTGACCTCCTCGAGTGTCTGACTGTGGGTTGACAGTAGGTGTGATCTAGAACTTAATCATCAATTGTTGTGTTTGCACTCCCCTACCCCTCAGACCGAGTTTCTTCTTGCCCTGACCGAATATTTAAGTTGTCATCCCAATCGGGTATCTGCGTCTCATCTTCATCAGTATGTTCCTCATTGCCTATAACCACAGTTGTTGGAAAGGCAGCATTTTGGTAGCCAACAGTTTGCATATGATGAAAGTCAACCTCCAAGCCATTTCATGCCCTTCTAAAAGCATGTGAGACACAGCGAGGGGACTCCAACCACAGTCTCCCTCGTTGCCACTAACTGGGCCACACACACCCCACTTGACTGGCATCGGTTGAGCCCCCTTTTGAAAAAGAAAAAGATGCTTTGCATGAAGCACTCTCAAAAATACGCGTGCCTTTCCCGTCCCCTGGCTGACCCAGGGGAAGAAAAGTCCTCTGAGAGCCATGACTTGTTCATCTTGGTTCTTTTAGAGACACAGCGAGGGGACTCCAACCACAGTCTCCCTCGTTGCCACTAACTGGGCCACACACACCCCACTTGACTGGCATCGGTTGACCCCCCCTTTTGACAAAGAAAAAGATGCTTTTCATGAAGCACTCTCAAAAATACGCGTGCCTTTCCCGTCCCCTGGCTGACCCAGGGGAAGAAAAGTCCTCTGAGAGCCATGACTTGTTCATCTTGGTTCTTTTAGAGACACAGCGAGGGGACTCCAACCACAGTCTCCCTCGTTGCCACTAACTGGGCCACACACACCCCACTTGACTGGCATCGGTTGAGCCCCCTTTTGAAAAAGAAAAAGATGCTTTGCATGAAGCACTCTCAAAAATACGCGTGCCTTTCCCGTCCCCTGGCTGACCCAGGGGAAGAAAAGTCCTCTGAGAGCCATGACTTGTTCATCTTGGTTCTTTTAGAGACACAGCGAGGGGACTCCAACCACAGTCTCCCTCGTTGCCACTAACTGGGCCACACACACCCCACTTGACTGGCATCGGTTGACCCCCCCTTTTGACAAAGAAAAAGATGCTTTGCATGAAGCACTCTCAAAAATACGCGTGCCTTTCCCGTCCCCTGGCTGACCCAGGGGAAGAAAAGTCCTCTGAGAGCCATGACTTGTTCATCTTGGTTCTTTTAGAGACACAGCGAGGGGACTCCAACCACAGTCTCCCTCGTTGCCACTAACTGGGCCACACACACCCCACTTGACTGGCATCGGTTGACCCCCCCTTTTGACAAAGAAAAAGATGCTTTGCATGAAGCACTCTCAAAAATACGCGTGCCTTTCCCGTCCCCTGGCTGACCCAGGGGAAGAAAAGTCCTCTGAGAGCCATGACTTGTTCATCTTGGTTCTTTTAGAGACACAGCGAGGGGACTCCAACCACAGTCTCCCTCGTTGCCACTAACTGGGCCACACACACCCCACTTGACTGGCATCGGTTGAGCCCCCTTTTGAAAAAGAAAAAGATGCTTTGCATGAAGCACTCTCAAAAATACGCGTGCCTTTCGCCTCCCCTGGCTGACCCAGGGGAAGAAAAGTCCTCTGAGAGCCAGGTCCACATTGTCAGTGGACAGACACGTGTGCTTATCTGCCAGCAGACCCCCAGCAGCACTGAAGACAGGTTCCGAGAGAACGCTGGCTGCAGGACACGACAAGATCCTCAAGGCGTACGTGGCGAGCTCAGGCAATTTATCCAGATTGGAAGCCTAAAATGAGCAGGGCTCAAGTTGCACAATAATGGAATCGATGTTTCTTTGCATATACTCATATATCTGTGTGTCTCCCTCTTTTTCCTTGTCCAGCTGTTTTGTTTTCACATGAGTATATGTCCTTGTCACTTTCCCATGTGTTTGTGTTATGTTGTGAGTTGTTTGTCACCTTTTGGACACCTTTCAGGGTGTTTTCTAGGTGTTTTACTGTGTTTGTGATTGCCTGCCATTGTTTCCTATGGGCTCGAGTTCGGTTCGTCGAACGTTCGACGAGCCGAACTCGAGCCAGACCCCCCGTTCGGCGAACCGCCTCGAGCCGAACCGGGACCGGTTCGCTCATCTCTACCCCTAACCCTAGAGTTAGGGTTATGTGTTTGGGGTTTTTGTTTATTTTTTAATGAATTTAAAAAAAAAAAATACTCATGGGCTACCGAGAACCCGAGCATTTTAGTGCTCACTCATCCCTACTTCTAACCATTCTGCCAGCAGATCAAGTAATCTGATCAGCTGACTCCAGTGTTGGCCGATTACTTCTTCTGGGTCCCCCTGCATCCATCGCAGCGTGTGCTGCCTGTGAGGTCAGCTGAATTCGGCCGACACTGGAGTCAGCTGATCTGAACTCTGTTGAACTCCAGCCCGAACACTCTGCGATGGATGCAGGGGGACACAGAAAGTAATCGGCCAACACTGGAGTCAGCTGATCTGAACTCAGCTGAACTCATGACCACACAGCCCGAACATGGTCACACGTGATCGGCAGCAGGCAGTGATTGCTGTTAACCTGCATCCATCACAGCGTGTGCGGGCTGTGAGATCAGGAGTTCATCTTATTCCCGATCAGCTGACTCCAGTGCCAGCCGATAAATTCTGTGTTCCCCTTCATCCATCACAAGTAGAAGTAGAAGCATACAATAAAATAACAATTGCGGTTGCATGCGTTGCACATTCAATCCACAGGATCCGGTCATATGCGGTTTGCATCCTGTAAAATGTGAAAGTAGCCTTACAGCTGGAGCAGGAAGAAGAAAGACAAGATGGCAGACTTACTTTGGGAGCTTACAGGAAGAAATCGCACAGACCAATTTTTGGGGCTCCACTCAAGGGGATCTGGGGCTGAGAAAAAAAGGAGACCGTCAGCTGATGATGAAATAGCTAGCAAAGTTATTGATCATTATCTCAAACCCACTGCCTCCTCTCTCTAGTCCGGCATTTCCTCTCTGCGGCGATCGCCATCCTCCTTCTTCTGAGGCCCATGTGCATGACGCGTCGTACATCATGCTCACTAGCTGGCATTGAGGTCCTGCGCAGGCGCACTTTGATCTGCCCTGCTCAAAGCAGATCCATGTATTGTAGTGCATATGCGTAAGAGATCTTTAACCCCTTAACAATCTGGTGGCTATCATGATAGCACAGGGTCATGTGATGACTCCTGTAGCTCACATGACTCAGGTCCTGTAAGAAAAAGCCAAATACTGGCTGTTACAAGAGATGATAATTTCTCCGAGTCTAAATTGTGCTGCTCTGATTGGGATAAATAAATGAGTGATCAGACAGCTGATCCTAATAGCCCCCTAGGGGTACTAGTCAAATTTAAAAAAAAATTTAAGAAAAAGTTTTGAAAAAGTAAAAAAAAGTAAAAACACCTAAAAGTTCAAATCATCCCTCTTTTGCCCCACTGAAAAATAAAGGGTTAAAAAAAAATATATTCACACATTTGGTATCGCTGTCTTCAGCCCAAATATATATCAAAATATAAAATCATTTGTTCTGTTTGGTAAACGGCGTAGCAGCAAAAAAATTCCAAATGCCAAAATTACGCTTTTTGGTTGCCACAAATTTTAAGCAAAATGCAATAACAGGCAATGAAAACATAGCATCTGCGCAAAAATGATACTGTTAAAAACGTCAGCTCGAGATACAAAAAATAGCCATCACTGAGCCATAGATTTAAAAAAATGAGAACGCTATGGGTCTCAGAAAATGGCGCACAACGTCTGTCACTTTTTTCGGACAAACTTCTGATTATTTTCTTAACACCTTAGATAAAAGTAAACCTATTCATGTTTGGTGTCTACAAACTTGCAGTAACCTCAGGCATCACAGCAGCACATCAGGTTTACCATATAGTGAACACAGTGAATAAAATCTCTCAAAAACAATAGAGCAATCACACTTTTTTTTTTTAATTTCTCCACATTTGGAATTTTTTTGCCATTTTACAGTACACTGCATGGTAAAACTCACGGTTTCATTTAAAATTACAGCTCATTGTGCAAAAAATGAGCCCTCACATGACCACATTGACTGAAAAATAAAAAAAAGAGAATTTTGTTACTTACCGTAAATTCTTTTTCTTATAGTTCCGTATTGGGAGACCCAGACCATGGGTGTTTAGCTTCTGCCTCCGGATGACACACAAAGTACTACACTTAAAAGTGTAGCTCCTCCCTCTGAGCTTATACACCCCCTGGTAGCCAGTCCTAGCCAGTTTAGTGCAAAAGCTGAAGGAGAATAGCCACTCACAAGTAGAACCGAGTAAGAACCGGAACAACCGGAGACTCTGTCCACGACAACAGCCGGTCATAACACACGGAACAAGAAAATTGCCAACAGGCAACAGGGAGGGAGCTGGGTCTCCCAATACGGAACTATAAGAAAAAGAATTTACGGTAAGTAACAAAATTCTCTTTTTCTTTATCGTTCCTTTGGGAGACCCAGACCATGGGACGTTCCAAAGCAGTCCCTGGGTGGGAAAAATAGAAAAAAACTAAGAAGTAGGCGGAGCCTAACTTCACAAGTGGGCGACAGCCGCCTGAAGGATGCGTCTGCCCAAGCTCGCATCTGCCGAAGCATGAGCATGCACTTGGTACTGCTTCGAAAAGGTATGCAGGCTAGTCCAAGTGGCAGCCTGACAGACTTGTTGAGCCGTAGCCTGGTGCCTAAAAGCCCAAGAGGCACCGACAGCTCTGGTCGAGTGTGCTTTGATCCCCGGCGGGGGAGGCACCTGAGTACTCTAGTAGGCGTCCGAAATGATCGATCTAATCCAACGGGCCAAGGTCGGCTTAGAAGCAGAGAGACCCTTGCGCCGCCCTGTGGTTAGCACAAAAAGAGAGGTCCACCGCCTAAGCGCAGCGGTGCGAGCCACATAAATCCGGAGAGCACGCACCAGATCTAGAGTATGCAGCGCTTTCTCAAAGCGATGAACAGGGGCTGGACAGAAGGAAGGCAAGGAAATATTAGGCAAAGAGAGAAAAAAGGAACCGCACTCACCGGTAATTGCTGTGAAGTATTCAGGTTTATTTCATGGTCGGAGGATACATGCTTCGGCGTAACAGGGAGGGAATGAGGATGGTTAGCACAAAAAAGACTACGGCCGTTTCGCCCCTGTAGGTGGGGCTTCGACGGGTCTTACCAGCCCCACCTACAGGGGCGAAACGGCCGTAGTCTTTTTTGTGCTAACCATCCTCATTCCCTCCCTGTTACGCCGAAGCATGTATCCTCCGACCATGAAATAAACCTGAATACTTCACAGCAATTACCGGTGAGTGCGGTTCCTTTTTTCTCTCTTTGCCTAATGTTTCATGCTCTGATGCTTTTGGAACAAGCACCCCGTAGCTGTATTCAGTATAGTCCGACCTGATAGTTTTCTCCTGCCACAGCAGAGATCAAATAGCACTGTGTGTGCCTCCTGCAACTAGCCGCTGATTGTTTAATGTGGACAGTCCTCAGTGAAAGTAGTGCCCCGCAAATCCTCCTTGCTATGAAGGCAAGGAAATATCCTGGTTAAGGTGGAAGGGAGAGACCACCTTAGGAAGAAAGTCCGGGGTCGGACGGAGAACTACCTTGTCTTGGTGAAAAACCAAAAAAGGTGACTCCGAGGAGAGCGCAGCCAAATCAGAGACTCTCCTGAGAGAAGTTATGGCAACTAGAAAGGCCACCTTTTGAGAAAGACGATACAAAGAAACCTCTCTAAGAGGCTCAAAGGGGGTTTCTGCAATACCGTGAGGACCAAGTTAAGGTCCCAGGGATCCAAGGGCCGCCGATAAGGCGGAATGATGTGAGACGCACCTTGCATGAAGGTGCGGATCTGAGCCAGCCGGGCAAGACGCCGCTGGAACAGCACTGATAGAGCTGAGACTTGTCCCTTGAGAGAGTTGAGGGACAGTCCTAGCTGCAGACCGGACTGTAAAAAAGACAGAAGGGTCGGCAACGAGAATGGCCAAGGAGAATGGCCGGAAGAGCGACACCAGGACAGGAAAATTTTCCAAGTCCTGTGATAGATCTTGACGGAGGAAGCCTTACGGGCCCGAGTCATAGTGGAGATGACTTCAGGAGGAATACCAGAAGCCGTCAAAATCCAGGACTCAAGAGCCACGCCGTCAATTTGAGTGCCGCAGAATTCGGGCGGAAAAATGGACCTTGCGAGAGCAGGTCTGGACGGTCCGGAAGATGCCACGGCATCTCCACGGACAGTTGGAGCAGGTCCGGATACCAAGCTCGCCTGGGCCAGTCCGGTGCAATGAGGATGACTCGACGGCCCTCTATTCTGATCTTGCGCAGGACTCTGGGCAAGAGAGCTAGAGGGGGAAACACGTAGGACAGACGAAACTGGGACCAGTCTTGAACCAGAGCGTCCGCGGTGAAGGCCTGAGGATCGTGGGAGCGAGCCACATAAACCGGAACCTTGTTGTTGTGACAGGATGCCATTAGGTCCACGTCCGGAGTACATCACTTGCGGCAGATTGACTGAAACACTGCCGGGTGCAGGGACCACTCGCCACCGTCCACGGATTGACGGCTGAGATAATCTGCCTCCCAGTTTTCTACGCCAGGGATGTGGACTGCGGATATGGTGGACTTGGAGTCCTCCGCCCATTGAAGAATGCGTTGGACCTCCAACATTGCCAGGCGGCTGCGTGTCCCGCCTTGGTGATTGATGTAGGCAACCGCTGTCGCGTTGTCTGACTGGACTTGAATGTGCCTGCCCGCCAACAGGTGGTGAAAGGCTAGGAGAGCTAGAACCACAGCTCTGGTTTCCAGCACATTGATTGAAAGGGCTGACTCGGACGGAGTCTAAGTGCCCTGCGCTCTGTGGTGGAGATGTACCGCTCCCCAGCCGGATAGGCTGGCATCCGTGGTGAGAATCACCCAGGACGGAGCCAGGAAGGAGCGCCCTTGGGACAGGGAGAGGGATCGAAGCAACCACTGAAGAGAGCTCCTGGTCCGTGGCGACAGAGCCACTAACCTCTGTAAGGAGGAAGGCCGCTTGTCCCAACAGCGGAGAATGTCCAGCTGCAGAGGACGCAGATGGAACTGGGCAAAGGGAACCGCCTCCATGGAAGCCACCATTTGACCCAGCACCTGCATCAGGCGCCTGAGGGAATAACGGCGGGGCCTCAGGAGAGAGCGCACCGCTAGCCGGAGAGACTGCTGTTTGATTAAGGGCAACTTCACAAGTGCCGGCAAAGTCTCGAACTGCATCCCTAGGTACGTGAGACTCTGAGTCGGAGTCAGAGTGGATTTGGGAAGATTGACAATCCACCCGAATTGGGCTAGGGTGGCGAGAGTGAGCGAAACACTCCGCTGACAGTCTGCGTTGGATGGACCCTTGACCAGAAGGTCGTCCAGATAAGGAAGCACTGCTAACCCCTGGAGGTGCAGGACCGCAATCACTGCCGCCATGACCTTGGTGAATACCCGAGGGGCCGTGGCTAACCCGAAGGGGAGAGCCACGAATTGGAAATGATCCTCTCCTATCGCAAAACGTAACCAACGCTGATGTGACACTGCGATTGGCACATGTAGATAGGCATCTCTGATGTCGATGGATGCCAGGAAATCCCCTTGGGTCATAGAGGCAATGACTGATCGCAGAGACTCCATGCGAAAATGCCGCACCCGGACATGCTTGTTGAGAAGCTTGAGATCCAGGATGGGCCGGAAGGTACCGTCCTTTTTTGGAACTAGGAAGAGATTTGAGTAAAAACCTCTGAACCGTTCCTGAGCGGGAACTGGGACAATCACTCCGTTTGCCTGCAAGGACGCCACGGCCTGCGAGAAGGCAGCGGCCTTGGAGTTGAGAGAAAAAATCTGTTTGGAGGGCTGGAAGAGAATTCTATCCTGTAGCCGTGAGATATGATGTCTCTCACCCACTGATCGGAGACTTGCTTTAACCAAGCGTCGCCAAAGTGGGAGAGCCTGCCACCGACTAAGGACATGGCTGGAGCGGGCCGAGAGTCATGAGGAAGCTGCCTTAGTGGCAGAACCTCCTGCGGTCTTCTACGGACGCGCTTTTGGGCGCCAATTGGATTTCTGATCCTTGGCTGAGTTAGCGGTCGAGGCGGAAGGCTTAAAGGATGACCAGTTGGAGGAACGAAAGGAACGAAACCTCGATTGATTCCTACCCTGGGCGGGTTTCCTGGTCTTGGTTTGTGGCATGGAAGTACTCTTCCCGCCAGTAGCTTCTTTAATGATTTCATCCAGCTGTTCACCAAACAGCCGTGACCCAGCAAAAGGGAGCCCAGCAAGAAACTTCTTGGAAGAAGCATCTGCCTTCCACTCTCGAAGCCACAAAATCCTGCGGATAACAAGAGAATTAGCTGAAGCCACCGCAGTGCGGTGAGCAGCCTCTAGCATGGCAGACATGGCATAAGATGAAAAGGCTGAAGCCTGAGCAGTTAAGGTAACCATCTCAGGCATAGATTCCTTGGTGAGGGAATGCATCTCCTCTAGAGAAGCAGAGATGGCTTTGAGAGCCCACACTGCTGCAAAAGTCGGGAAAAACGCGGCCCCCACAGCTTCATACACAGATTTGGCCAGAAGGTCAATCTGACGGTCAGTGGAATCCTTAAGTGAGGTGCCGTCAGCCACCGACACAACGGTCCGGGCTGATAGCCTAGACACCGGAGGGTCTACCTTTGGGGAGTGAGACCACTCCTTGACCACCTCAGGTGGAAATGGAAACCGGTCATCACAACCACGCTTTGGAAAGCGTTTGTCAGGGCAGGCCCTGGGTTTGGTCACAGCGGTCTGAAAACTGGAGTGGTTAAAGAACACACTCTTCACTCTCTTAGGCGAGGTAAACTGATGTTTTTCTGCCAAAGAGAGTTGCTCCTCTGACACTGGCGGATTGAGATCCAGCACAGAATTAATAGAAGCAATCAAATCACTAAGATCTGAGTCACCCTCAGAGAAATCGATGGGATTCATAGCCTCCGAGCCCCCAGTGAGGGCATCCTCCTCATCTTGAGAGTCAGCTCTTGAGACAGAGCCGTGGGATGGGCAGGGGGAGGAAACCCTGCGCCTTCTCTTAGAAGGACGGGGTCTGAGATCAGATGATGAATCCTCCGTGAGCTCTGATGGACGGAGGTCAGAGGATAGGAGTCCTCTGTCAAGAGTATTAGAGGCACCCTGTGAGGGGGGCTGATGCATATTCATCAAAGTCCTGGACAAAAGTCCCATGGACTCAGCAAATGGCTGGGATATGGACCTAGAAAAGGACTCTACCCAGGCCGGGGGTTAAATCACAGGTGCAGCAGCAGCCTGAGAGACCACTTGGGGTGAGACTCCAGGCTGTGGCACCGCCAAGTTAGAGCAACCATCACAGTGTGGATAAATGCTCGGCTCAGGCAGCAGGAGCTTACATGCAGTGCATGCAGAATAAAGCTTTGGAGCCTTGCTCCTTGTGTGAGACATGCTGCTGGAGTGGGGGATTTGCAGAGAATGAACCCCAGGGAGAATATACAGAGGTCCACAATCGGAGACCGGCTGTGGCTTACCAGACCGCTGAGCGCGGTGTTGTGTGCCCTCCAGATCCCGAAGCTCGGTCCCCCAGAGCGCAGCACCTCAGCAGAGATGCAGAATGCAGGATGTCCCAGAGCAGAGTGAACTCTGCCTGAGAAATGGCCGCCGGAGCGAAGAGAGGGGGCGGGACTAGGGCGCTCCTATAAAAGAGCGAGAACTGGAGGGCTATAGAGACCTGCCGGGAAGGAGGGACGCCCCAGCAGTGGGGAGTGTCCCTCCCCTGTGTAGAACGGCCGCCGGGAGGAGCCGAACCTGTCCCTCTGCATGAGTGACATGCGAGGGCAGGAAAACGAAACTAGGCCTCCGGCGAAGCCGGGGCCTAAATTTAAGCGGCGAGGCCGACAAGCAGGCACCATCGGCGCGGTTCTCGGGCAAAAGCTGGAGAACCCGCCGGAAAAGTTAAAAACAATCACATACAGCATACTCTCCCCTTACAATAAAGAACCGGGACCCCCAACAAAAACGTCTCAGGTACTTAGCTGCTGAGACGCAGGGCCATGTCCCTGGGGATGAGTGCTCCGGTCCAACAGAATCCTCAAGGGGCTGTGGATGGAGACCGGACTCCTGCCAGGCATGGAGACCGTGCTGGCTCCCACTTCAAGCCAGAGCCCAGAAGGGATGGTGAAGGAGCGCGGCATGTAAGGCTTCAGCCTTGTAAATCAACATTAACAACACCGCCGACACAGTGGGGTGAGAAGGGACATGCCGGAAGTCCAGACATGGACCCGCTTTTCTTCAAACTCTTTCCAAAAGTCAAACAATCAGATGAGAATGCATGTGTGGATGTATGACCTCCTGAACACAAAGCGATAAACTGGCTAGGACTGGCTACCAGGGGGTGTATAAGCTCAGAGGGAGGAGCTACACTTTTAAGTGTAGTACTTTGTGTGTCCTCCGGAGGCAGAAGCTAAACACCCATGGTCTGGGTCTCCCAAAGGAACGTTAAAGAAAGTTACGTCTGTCAGAAGAATGGCAAACCCCCCACAAATAACGGAAAGTGTAAAGTCGGCCAGTCGTGAAGGGGTTAACCTTTCCTCGCGCCTGCACATTACAGTACTTTGATCAGCAGGGCAGATGAATGCGCCTGCGCAGGACCGCAATGTCGGCTCGTGTGGATGACATAGACACATCATCCACACCGGACTGGGAAGAAGGAGGCCGAAGATCGCAGCAGAGAGGATGCGTCAGACCTAAAAGAGGAGGCACCGCACTGGAGAGCTGCGACACCCATTGGACTGGACCCACCCTAGGTGAGTATTATAAAAGTACTTTTTCCGTTTTACAGGCTCTTATATACAGTATTTTGGAATGCTGTATATAAGAACTCAGTGGTATTGGACACAGCTTGTAGTCCCCAAATCTGGTGACAGATTCCCATTAAAAAATCGGAAGGAACACAAACTTACACAATAAATCACCAACATATTTGTGCTTCTAAGAGCGTGATTTATTACGCCCAGTATCCATGCCAGAAAATCTACATAGGAATGACCACAAGGGACTTAACCTCTTACAGACATTGGACGTACTGGGTACATCGTAGATAATGGCGGTGTAATCATCGTCGGCTGCTGCAGTAAACCGGCACCGATTTCCGCACATATATGCTGATCTGAACAGCAGACATGTGTACCTTACAAGCAAGGGTGGATCCACGATTCACCCATGCCTTTTAATCCCTTAGACCGCGCTGTCAAATACTGACAGCGCAATGTAAATGTCCATGGCAGGGAAATTTCCTTTCCTCGACGCCATCGGAGTCCCCGTGACGCGATCACGGGAATCCGATGGTTGCCATGGTAGCACAGGGTTATGTCATGACTCATGTCGCTATCATGACTCACATCCTGTTACAGCCGGCTGCTTGTAACAGGACAGCAGCATTTCAGCTGATCAGCAGAAATGAACAAGCGATCAGACAACTAATCCTTACCCCTAGGGGGACTATTAAAATAAAAAAAAATTAAAAAAAAGTTTTAAAGAATTAAAAAAACCCACTAAAAATTTAAATCACTCCCCATTCGCCCCACTAAAAATCAAAGGGTTAAAAAAATAATAAATATACACTCATTTGGTATCACAGAGTTAAAAAATGCCCAGTCTATCAAAATCTAAAATGAATTAATATGATCGGTAGACGGCGTAGCCGTAAAAAAAAATTCCAACCGGCAAAGTTAAGTTTTTTGGTCTTCGCAAATTTTGAGCAAAATGCAATACCAGGGAGTCAAAACGTAGCATCTGCGCAAAAATGGTTCAGCTAAAAATGCAAACAAATAAGCCATCAGTGAGCCCCATATCCCGAAAAATGAGAACACTACAAGTTGCAGAAAATGGCGCTGAAAGTGCTCCAATTTTTTGGACAAACCTTTTTTTAACCCCTTAGATAAAAGTAAACCTAAACATGTTTAGTATCAACGAACTCATACCAACCTGAAGTATCACACCCACCCATCAGTTTTACCATACAGTGAACACGGTGAATAAAGTACCCCATAAACCATTGTCCAATCACACTTTTTTGTAATTTTTCCGCACGTGGAAATTTTTTGCTGTTTTCCAGTACCATATATGTTAAAACTCATGGTTTCACTTAAAAGACCAATACGTCCCGCAAAAACAAGACCTCTTATGGCAAGATTGACGGGAAAAATAAAAAAGTTACGACTCTCGGAAAAAGGGGAGCAAAAAACAAAAACGGAAAAATCGTCCACGGGTTAGAGGGTTAAAGGTGTGAGTCCGTGAGCACATCAGGGACATTGAGAAAACAAAGACTCTACATGAGATGGAACACCTAAAAACCCTACCAAAACATTTCCAATTGTACCATAAATCTGACTCAAGCAAATTAATTATAAAGGCCATAGATCAGAGGTTAGAGGTGGTAACCTATTTAAGGCCCTTGCGCAACTTGAGTCACTTTATTTATAGATTGGACACAAGGACTCCTATTGGGCTCAATGAGAGCTTTGGCTGCTTTCTTTAATTGGGTATTTTTATGTGGTGTGAGAATGGGACTGTTTGTGTTAAAATTATTTTTAATAGTTTTTTTATCCATAATTTAGAGGTCTGTATATGCTAAAACCATACCTGTGGTGGTCTGCAAATTTTGAGGTACTTCACTCGACCCGCTCAGTGACTTAGATGTTGACTTTGATTGGGTCTTTTCCCTGAATGAAGTGCCTATGAGAAAATAAGAAAAAAGATTATTATCTAAGAAAAGTGGAGAACAACATTGTACAACAATTTAATTATAGTTTGGATACAACTAATATTTAATACATTTACTCAATAATTTAGTTTTTTGCATTTCTTGATTTTGCTTGCCTTATGGCATGTCATTTTTAATTTTGAATATCATATTTCTGTTTACACAACTACATAAACACCATGCACTTTTTTATTTGTCTATTGATTAGTGACGGACAGACCCGGACAGTAAAATTTAAGCTGGTGTCACACTAAACGACAGCGACAACGACGTCGCTGTTACGTCACCATTTTCGGTGACGTAACAGCGACCTTGTAAGTCGCTGTTATGATCGCTGCTTAGCTGTCAAACACAGCAGAAGCAGCGATCATAACGTCGCTGTGCTACATGTTCAGAGAGCAGGGAGCCGCGCTTAGCGCTGGCTCCTTGCTCTCCTGCAGCACACATCGGGTTAATTAACCCGATGTGTGCTGCAGCTACATGTCACAGTTCAGAGAGCAGGGAGCCGCGCTTAGCGCTGGCTCCTTGCTCTCCTGCAGCACACATCGGGTTAATTAACCCGATGTGTGCTGCAGCTACATGTCACAGTGCAGAGAGCAGGGAGCCGCGTGCACTGCTTAGCGCTGGCTCCTTGCTACAGTATACATCGGGTTAATTACCCGATGCATACTGCAGCCACATGTCACAGTGCAGGAGCCGGCGCTGGCAGCAAGAGCGGAGGCTGGTAACCAGCGTAAACATCGGGTAACCAGGGAAAGGTCTTCCCTTGGTTACCCGATGTTTACGCTGGTTACAGCTTACCGCAGCTGCCAGTGCCGGCTCCTGATCGCTTCATTTCGTCGCTCTCTCGCTGTCACGCACAGCGATGTGTGTGTCACAGCGGGAGAGTGACGACCAAAAAATGAAGCTGGACATTCAGCAACGACCGGCGACCTCACAGCAGGGGCCAGGTCGTTGCTGGATGTCACACACAGCGACAGCGACGGGACGTCGCTGCAACGTCACAGAAAATGGTGACGTAGCAGCGACGTCGTTGTCGTCGTCGTTATGTGTGACACCAGCTTTAGGATCCGAGCGATTTTAAAAATACCCGAGTACCGGACCCGGGCCTGGAGTTCTCAGGGAACTCCGGATAATGATCCGGAACCTTTGGAAATAAAAAATAAATAAAGGAAAATTAAATAAAATAAGATTAAAGCAGGCGCGTTATAACAATAGCAGCCCACAGCAACCCAGGATTGTCACATCCATTATATGTGACAATCCTGGCACTTTACCCGGCTCTTCCCGATTGCACTGGTGCAGTAGCAATCAGGCTAATAAGGGGTTAATAACAGCTCACAGCTGCCACTAAGCTCTAGATTAGTAATGGCAGGGTCTATGAAAACCCTACCCCCATTACTAATCTGGAAGTGAAAAGAAATAAACACAAACACAAAATAAGATAAAAACAATACCCTATTTCACTCCTTTATTAACCCCAAAAACACGCAGGTCTGTGGTAATCCACACGAGGGCCAATGACTATTCCAATTGCCTTTCTACACCGCCATCGGAGGCCCCGTAACGCGATCATGGGAAGCCGATGGTTGCCATGGTAGCACAGGGTTATGTGATGACTCCTGTCGCTATCATGACTCACATCCTGCTACAGCCGGCTGGCTTTAACAGGACAGCAGCATTTCAGCTGATCAGAGCTCTGCCGCTCTGATCAGCAGAAATGAACAAGCGATCAGACGGCTAATCCTTACCCCTAGAGAGACTATTAAAATAAAAAAATAGTAAAAAAAAAGGTTTATAGAATTAAAAAAACAACTAAAAGTTTAAATCATTCTCCATTCGCCCCACTAAAAATCAAAGGGTTAAAAAAATAATAAATATACACTCATTTGGTATCGCAGAGTTCAGAAATGCCCAGTCTATCAAAATCTAAAATGAATCAATTAGATCGGTAGATGGCGTAGCCGTAAAAAAAAATCCAACTGGCAAAGTTACGTTTTTTGGTCTTCGCAAATTTTCAGCAAAATGCAATACCAGGGAGTCAAAACGTAGCATCTGCGCAAAAATGGTACAGCTAAAAATGCAAACAAATAAGCCATCAGTGAGCCCCATATCCCGAAAAATGAGAACACTACAAGTTGCAGAAAATGCCGCAGAAAGTGCTCCAATTTTTTGGACAAACCTTTTTTTAACCCCTTATATAAAAGTAAACCTAAACATGTTTGGTATCAACGAACTCATACCAACCTGAAGTATCACACCCACCCATCAGTTTTACCATACAGTGAACACGGTGAATAAAGTACCCCATAAACCATTGTCCAATCACACTTTTTTGTAATTTTTCCGCACATGGAAATTTTGTGCTGTTTTCCAGTACCATATATGGTAAAACTCATGGTTTCACTTAAAAGACCAATACGTCCCGCAAAAAACAAGCCCTCTTATGGCAAGATTGACGGGAAAAATAAAAAACTTACGACTCTCGGAAAAAGGGGAGCAAAAAACAAAAACGGAAAAATCGTCCAGTGGTTAGGGGGTTAAAGGTGGGATTCCGTGAGCCCATCAGGGACATTGAGAAAACAAAGACTCTGCATGAGACGGAACACCTAAAAACCCTACCAAAACATTTTCAATTGTACCATAAATCTGACTCAAGCAAATTAAAGGAGTTGTCCGACATGACGTTGGCATAGTGGAGTCCTGGTGACCCCTTAACTGCTACCATACCCCCTAATACTTAACCCCTTATTGAAATGACCACAGACACATAGTTGGATAAAATGGCCACAGCAGCCTTTTATTTAACATAACTTATAAAAAACATTTATAAAACAGGGGGTTGTGGTCCTCGAAGCTCAAACAATCTGGTGATCACCCAATACTCCAATCCTACCTTCCCCCTCAAACCCCATTACTCCCAGCCGCAACCACAAACTCGGGAGCACCAAACAAATATGAGGGGAAAGGGTTAAACCACCAAACCGGGAACCGACCCCACCAAGCCGATGTTCCCCCCATGATCACCAGACCACTCCCCAAACCAGTAATTAACGGGGGGGATTCCACCTCCATTGGGACCCCCCAATCCAATTTTCACCAACTTCGAGGACCCCACCCCCACCACCCCTGCCACTATGACCCAGACAAACAAAACAAAATAAAACAAAACAAAACAAAAGGGGAGGGTGGGCGGGACAACTACTTCAGCTGCAGCCGCAGCAATGCCTGGCTTTTCCCCGCTCCCAACCTAACGGTCCCTAAACCCCCACCCCTTTTCCCTCTTCACCCTATCCCCCCTAGCCACGTCATGCCGGCCTCCACCTACCCCCTGGGGAGGGGGTGGAGGTTCCAGCCGGGCACTTGACGTTGGCATAGTGGAGTCCTGGTGACCCCTTAACTGCTACCATACCCCCTAATACTTAACCCCTTATTGAAATGACCACAGACACATAGTTGGATAAAATGGCCACAGCAGCCTTTTATTTAACATAACTTATAAAAAACATTTATAAAACAGGGGGTTGTGGTCCTCGAAGCTCAAACAATCTGGTGATCACCCAATACTCCAATCCTACCTTCCCCCTCAAACCCCATTACTCCCAGCCGCAACCACAAACTCGGGAGCACCAAACAAATATGAGGGGAAAGGGTTAAACCACCAAACCGGGAACCGACCCCACCAAGCCGATGTTCCCCCCATGATCACCAGACCACTCCCCAAACCAGTAATTAACGGGGGGGATTCCACCTCCATTGGGACCCCCCAATCCAATTTTCACCAACTTCGAGGACCCCACCCCCACCACCACAACGAGAGCGTTTTAACCCCCTCAAACGCTCGAGACCCCCCCTCTACCGGGCAATGCCATGGCCCGCTCAATACCCTCCTGAATTCCCAAAGACCACAAATCTGTCCCCACTGCATTCAGGTGAACCCCATCTGCCAACCAGTAATCCTGATCCACCGCCTCCAACTCAAAATGACGGACCGCCACCCCCCCATTCCTCACTACAAAACCCGAAATGGCCCGATTGATTTTTATACGGGTCTTATTCAGCCTTTCAACTGACCGAGCCCTACGCCATGTCCGCCTCGGGACAATCTCTGACCAGACCGTCCGAAGTCCTGGTACAGCCACCCACAGCCGAAGCAAATCATGTTTTATATCCCTAATCAACTCCCGGCCCGCCACCATTCCCACATCATTCCCCCCAACGTGCAGGACCAGAATATCCGGCGCCCGGTCCAATCGCATTGCCCTGTGCACCTCGGGCAACACCCGCATCCACCGCATGCCCCGGATACCCAACCACCGGAGTACCGCCACATTTCGTGCAAAGCCCAGCTGACGACCCTCCGATCGGATGTCTGCCCGGATCGCTGCCCAGTGCACAAAGGAGTGGCCCAATATCCAGACCAAAAGGGAAAAGTCCCCTGCAAAGGAAGACAACAAAAACATTACAGTACCATACCATAACACAACAAATCCAAAACTCCCCACCTCATAAGCCATGCTAAGGGCGCACATAACTCAAATATCTCCTGGATTCCCACCGACCTATCCTCCGTACTATCTCCGGACTCAACCCGCACACAGCCGCCTCAGTTGCCGCTCCAATCCTAAAAGAATGAGGCGCATAACAACCGGGATCCAAGCCAAGACCTTCCACACACCTCCGGAAAACTGCCCGAAACTGATAATTCGACAAGAAAGAACCATCCTCATGACAAAGCAACGGCCCATCTTCCCGCGGTCGCAACCCCCGAAACTCCCGCAAACACCGCACCGGACACATTGCCGATTCCGCCACCATCCCCAGTAACACCCGCCGTCCTCTGCCGGATTGATCCGTCTTGGACCTCCGGAGCCAAAATTCCACGCTGGTGTCAAATAAAAGAACATCTCGCGCCTGAATCCCCCCGGAACCTTGCCGACTAACCGCCACCAATTCCCCAATCCGGAGCGCCCCGAAAAACGCAAACGAAAACGCCAGCCGAAACAAAATAACCTCAAAAACAGACGAACACACCGCACTCAGGTGGGCCCCCAATCGCTCCAAGAGAGCAAAAGACACTGGCCTCCTTCTATCCCCACAACTCTGCCCCCGGCGAAACCCCCTCAACGCCTGCCGCACCAAAAAGTTTTTTGTCAAATCCGGCCTATTCCGCAACTTAAACCCAAAGGCCAGGCCCGCCACCACCCGACCCACCTTCGCCTGGGACCAACCCCATGCCGACCACCGCCCAATCCACAAGAGTAACACGCCTACCTGATCCTCCACCGACCGAATCAAACCAAAAGACTGCACCCAAAACTCCCATTGCTGCCACGCCTGCTGATAAGCCGTCCAGGTCGCCTCAGCCAACGATCCTCTGATCAAATGTCCAACTGCCCTCATACCACACTCCAAAGTTCGGGAGGGCACTGCAATCCCACGGCCATCGCCCCCGGCGCCAATTCCCTGAAGCGATCCCACTGGAAACGAGAGAGAGCATCAGCAATAGAGTTCAACACCCCCGGCACATGCGACGCAGACACACAAGCATTGATAGACAAACAGGCCAGCACTAATCTCCGCAAAACTTTAATCACCGGAGGGGAATTGGCCGAGATATTGTTAATTGCTAACACGACCCCCATGTTATCACAGTAAAACCGCACCCGCCTGTTCCGAAAATGCTCCTGCCACAGAGTCACTGCCACCAAAATAGGAAAGATTTCCAACAGCACCAAATTCTTCACCAGCCCTGCCGACCGCCAAACCTCCGGCCATCCCTCTGCACACCACTCTCCTCCAAAATAAGCCCCAAAACCCTGACCCCCAGATGCATCAGTAAACAAGTCCAACTCCGAATTACCCACTAGAGGCTCCATGAAGAGGGACCGCCCGTTATAGTCCGCCAAAAAACGCCCCCACACCTCTAAATCCGCCTTGACGTCGGCCGACAGACGCACAAAATGATGAGGCACTAGCACCCCCGCAGTGGCCATCGCAAGCCGCCGTGAAAAAATCCGCCCCATCGGCATCACCCGACACGCAAAATTGAGTCTGCCCAGCAACGATTGCACCTCCCTCAGGGAAAGCTTTTTGACCCTCAGTGCCCTCGCTACCTGCTCCCTGAGAGCGACCACCTTATCCGCCGGTAACCGAAACTCCCACTTGTCCGAATCAATAACAATGCCAAGAAAAGAAATACATGTCCCCGGACCCTCTGTCTTCCCCGGCGCCAACGGGACTCCAAAACGCTGAGCTACCCACTCGATCGTTGCAAGCAAACTCTGGCAAACCCCCGCATCCCCTGGACCAACACAGAAAAAAATCGTCTAAATAGTGAATAACAGACTGCAAACCCGAAACATCCCTAACCACCCACTCCAAAAAGGAACTAAATGCCTCAAACAATGAACAGGACAACGAGCATCCCATGGGCAGGCATCTGTCAACAAAATAATTCCCTTCCCAAAAACAGCCGAGCAAGCGGACACTGTCCGGATGAACCGGCAACAACCGAAATGCGGATTCAATGTCCGTCTTAGCCATCAGAGCCCCCCGTCCACACCGCCGCACCCAGGCCGCCGCTTCATCAAACGACGTATACACCACCGAGCATAGCTCAGGATCTATACCATCATTCACCGATCCCCCCCCCCCCGCGGGTAAGATAAGTGGTGAATCAGCCGAAACTTATTCGCCTCCTTCTTCGGCACCACCCCCAACGGTGAAACCACCAGATCCGGAAAAGGCGGGGACCGAAACGGCCCCGCCATACGCCCCAAAGACACCTCTTTTTCCAACTTCTCCCGTACCACCTCCGGATGCTGGCTTGCCGACTGTAAATTCTTAAAACACCCCTGCCCCGGACCTGCTCCCGAAGGAATGCGAAAACCGAATTGAAAACCCTTCGCTAGCAACTCTGCCTCCTCCCTCCTAGGAAACCTATTTAGGTAAGGGAGCATCTCTCGAAGCTTCACTGGAGTCTCCCCCTTTTGAATTACCAGGCCCCCCCTTGACCCTGCTACGTCGGAAACACTTTGACGCCCCGTGATTGGTGCCGCTACAGTGTGAGCAGTGGTGTTTAAACTTACACTGCTCCCCAAACTTGCACTGGCCCTCATTGAAGAGCCAGCAAAGTCCTGATTTCTGCGATCCCTGTTGACCTCCGGCTCCCCCGCCGGCCTGCTGGCCGTACCGCCCCCCAGCCTGGCCGGAAGCCCCGGCCGCCCCTGGAAAGGATTGCCCATACCGAGTCGGTGCCATGACCCGCAACCAGAGCCCAATATCCTTCTGGTCCCATCTTATGGATGGCCGAATGGCTTTCCGCTGACGAAACTGTTCGTCGTACCGCAACCAGGCCTGCCCCCCATACACCCTATAAGCTTCCCCTATAGAATCCAAATAGCAGAAAAGGTGCGAACAGTTGTCCGGCGCCTTTTCCCCTATTACACTGGCTAAAATTGCAAACGCTTGCAGCCAGTTTGTGAACGTCTGAGGGATCAACCGCCACCGCCGCTTCTCCTCATCCTCTTTTTTGTTGTCGTCTTTCTTGGGCTTGTCCAAATTAAATTTCTCTAACGGCAACAAAGAGAAGATTTCCACATAATCATCCCTCCAAATTTTTTCCCTAACTTCCTTCTTTAAATGCGAGCCCAGCGGCCCCTCAAAACACACATAAACCTCCCCCCTTGCCTTATCATCCAAATGAATCCGATCCTTGTCTTTTTCCGTCTGCACAGAAACCGACACTGGATCGGACCCCCGCCGTACCTCCGCCGCACTCGCCGCCGCCACCCCCACACCCGGGACCCCGGATCCCACCCACGCCGACGCACAACTTCCGACACTCCCGCTCCCCTCCAGCCGCGCCAACAACTGCCTTACTTCCGACAAAACCTCCACAACCCCTAGTGACCCCGGCGGCGCCGCCTGCCCCTGAGCCGTCCCAGCCCCAGCCGGACCCACTGCACTACCTAACACATCATTAGTCAAAGAAGACAAACAAGACACAGAGCTGTACTCACCAAGCTGCGCAGGAGCTGTGATCCCGCCAGCCGTCACTCCAGAATCCTGCCGTCCAGCCGTCACTGGCCCCGTGTCCCTCTCCTGTCTGACGTCCTCCACTGGTCCGATCGGCGAAGGGAACCTCGGATCGGTCGGTCCCGAGCCCAATCCAGGTGGTCCACGCACCGCCGCTCCTGGATCCCGACCACCAGGCTGCTGTTGAGACCCAGAGCAGTCCTGCCCTGGCCCGCCGACCTCCTGCCAGGGATCCCGCCGTCCGTCCTGCGTGTCCCGTGCCGACCAGCCAGGCCGCCCGACCGGAACATCGCCAGTGCGGCCCGCCGCAGCCTCCAGGTCCTCCTGACGCCAGGTAGCAGCAGGCCCCTCCCCCCTATCGGGCCGAGGCCTGCTAACCACCGCCGACCTCAGCCGCGGACGTGAATTCCTCCCGGCCCGGAGGGGGCTCCCAAGGCTGGACACCCCCCCCACCGCCGGAGGGTCCCTAATGGGGCTTCTCCGCTGCCGCTGAGGCCCCGCAGGCACTGCACTGGGCAGCCCCGACTCTAACCGCGGCCTGCGAGCAGGCCGCGCCTGCCCTGTGGCCCGCCCGGAACCGCCGGGAGAGAGACGCTCCGGAGGCCTGGACCGACGGCATGGCCGCTCCCTGATAGCCGGAGAGACCTCCGCGGCCGGCCCCGGAGCCCCCCCCGACCGCCGACCGCAACGAGCGGGCCGCGCCTGCGGCCTGGCCGGGGGAGCCGCACCCGACACCACGCCACCAGCCAGCACTGACCGCAGCTGCTCCTCCAGCCAGCCGGATGGATGGCGCCGGGCCGCCCCCCGCAGCTCCTCCAACAGACCGTCCATGGTAGGTGAAACGGTCACTTTTTTTTTTTTTTTTTTCTTTTGACAGCAGTGTCTGTGACGCCAGACAACTACTTCAGCTGCAGCCGCAGCAATGCCTGGCTTTTCCCCGCTCCCAACCTAACGGTCCCTAAACCCCCACCCCTTTTCCCTCTTCACCCTATCCCCCCTAGCCACGTCATGCCGGCCTCCACCTACCCCCTGGGGAGGGGGTGGAGGTTCCAGCCGGGCACTTTAGCTTACCAAAAAATGTTGAGTTTATCTGTGCTGTATTGTCATGTAAAACACCCCTACATTGTTATTTTTTGTTTTCTAACTTTTGTTCCTATTGAATCATCCCTTTATTCTCTGCAGTTCTTTGTTTACATTTTGCTCCAGCAAACTGACCACTTCCTGTGCAAAACCTCAGTCAGAGCTGGCACTGCCCGGCCTCAGTGTCCAGCCCTGTCCCCTGCCCGCCCCCTGCACACACATTCCCTGTCAGTATTCTACCCCAGCACCTGATCTGTTATCACTCTAGCAATGAAAATAACAGCCCCACATCGGGCTCTGCGCCACACACACACACACACACACACACACACACACACACACACAACGCATGCACGCACACATCGGGCTCTGCGCCACACACACACACATCGGGCTCTGCGCCACACACATACACACACACACAAACACACACACATCGGGCTCTGCGCCACACACATCAGGCTCTGCAACCCTCCCCCACACACACACACACACACACAAACACACACGGCGCTCTGTAGCGACCTCCCCCTCACCATCGTTCTGTACCGACCCCTACCCCCATAGGGAACACATGTAGGCTACATTCACATGACCGTTCCATTTTTGCGGTCCGCAAAAAATGGCCAATTTTTTCACGGATACATCCGTGTCCTCCTTCTTTTTGCGGACCGCAAAAAACGGAAGCAGCAAGAAAGATAAATAGATGAGTAGATATAGAGATGAATAGATAGATATAGAGACAGAGAGATAGAGGGATGAATGAATGAACAGAGGGTTAGACAGATAGATAGACAGATAGATAGATAAATAGATAGATAGATAGATACATAGATAGATAGATGAGAAAGACATATAATGTCCTACCCCCCTGCATATTCTAAGCTGGCACCCTTTAGTGACTTTCATGTGGCACTAAAGTGTGCTTAGCCTTGCATTTAACCAAAAAATAAATAAAAAATAATTTAAAAAAAACATACTTTTGTAGCCAGCTAGGGTAAAGCAGATGGTTGCAGCCTGCAAACCACAGCTGGCAGCTTCACCTTGGCTGGTAATCCAAAACAGAGGGCACCCCACGCTGTTATTTTAAATTAAATAAATAGTTTAAAATAAAAAACATGGGGTCCCCCCCAAATTGGATCACCAGCCAAGTTAAAGCAGACAGCTGTGGTCTGGTATTCTCAGACTAGGGAGGCCCACTGTTATTGGACACTCCCCAGCCTAAAAATAGCAGGCCACAGCCGCCCCAGAAGTGGCACATCCATTAGATGTGCCAATCCTGGTGCTTCGCCCCAACTCACCAACTCATCCCGTGCCCTGGTGCGGTGGCAAACGGGGTAATATATGGGGTTGATGACAAATGTGTAATGTCACCTGGCATCAAGCCCTGGGGTTAGTGATGTCACGCGTCTATCAGATATCCGACATCACAAACCCAGTCAGTAATAAAAAAAAAAAAAAAAAAAAAATAGTTTTATTTGAAAAGAAGGGAATTTTGTTACTTACCGTAAATTCCTTTTCTTCTAGCTCCTATTGGGAGACCCAGACGATTGGGTGTATAGCTACTGCCTCCGGAGGCCACACAAAGCATTACACTAAAAAGTGTAAGGCCCCTCCCCTTCTGGCTATACACCCCCCGTGGGATCACGGGATGCTCAGTTTTAGTGCTAAAGCAAGAAGGAGGAAAGCCAATAACTGGTTTAAACAAATTCACTCCGAAGTAACATCGGAGAACTGAAAACCGTTCAACATGAACAACATGTGTATCCAAAAAAACCCAAAAATCCCGAAGGACAACAGGGCGGGTGCTGGGTCTCCCAATAGGAGCTAGAAGAAAAGGAATTTACGGTAAGTAACAAAATTCCCTTCTTCTTCGGCGCTCCATTGGGAGACCCAGACGATTGGGACGTCCAAAAGCAGTCCCTGGGTGGGTAAAGAAATACCTCACGTTAGAGCTGCAAGACAGCCCTCCCCTATGGGGAGGCAACTGCCGCCTGCAGGACTCTTCTACCTAGGCTGGCGTCCGCCGAAGCATAGGTATGCACCTGATAATGTTTGGTGAAAGTGTGCAGACTCGACCAGGTAGCTGCCTGGCACACCTGTTGAGCCGTAGCCTGGTGTCGTAATGCCCAGGACGCACCCACGGCTCTGGTTGAGTGGGCCTTTAGCCCTGAAGGAACCGGAAGCCCAGCAGAACGGTAGGCTTCAAGAATTGGTTCTTTGATCCATCGAGCCAGGGTGGCTTTGGAAGCCTGCGACCCTTTGCGCTTACCAGCGACAAGGACAAAGAGTGCATCCGAGCGGCGCAGGGGCGCCGTGCGGGAAATGTAGATTCTGAGTGCTCTCACCAGATCTAACAAATGTAAATCCTTCTCATACCGATGAACTGCATGAAGACAAAAGGAAGGCAAGGAGATATCCTGATTTAGATGAAAAGAGGATACCACCTTAGGGAGAAACTCCTGAATGGGGCGCAGCACTACCTTGTCCTGGTGGAAGACCAGGAAAGGAGCCTTGGATGACAGCGCTGCTAGCTCAGACACTCTCCGAAGAGATGTGATCGCTACCAGAAAAGCCACTTTCTGCGATAGTCGAGAAAGTGAAACATCCCTCAGAGGCTCGAAGGGCGGCTTCTGGAGGGCAACTAGTACCCTGTTCAGATCCCATGGATCTAACGGCCGCTTGTACGGGGGTACGATATGACAAACCCCCTGCAGGAACGTGCGCACCTTAGAAAGTCGTGCTAGACGCTTCTGAAAAAAGACGGATAGCGCCGAGACTTGCCCTTTAAGGGAGCCGAGCGACAAACCTTTTTCTAACCCAGATTGCAGGAAAGAAAGAAAAGTAGGCAATGCAAATGGTCAGGGAGACACTCCCTGAGCAGAGCACCAGGATAAGAATATCTTCCACGTTCTGTGGTAGATCTTAGCAGACGTGGGCTTCCTAGCCTGTCTCATGGTGGCAACGACCCCTTGGGATAATCCTGAAGACGCTAGGATCCAGGACTCAATGGCCACACAGTCAGGTTCAGGGCCGCAGAATTCCGATGGAAAAACGGCCCTTGGGACAGTAAGTCTGGTCGGTCTGGTAGTGCCCACGGTTGGCCGACCGTGAGATGCCACAGATCCGGGTACCACGACCTCCTCGGCCAGTCTGGAGCGACGAGTATGACGCGGCTGCAATCGGATCTGATCTTGCGTAGCACTCTGGGCAAGAGTGCCAGAGGTGGAAACACATAAGGGAGCCGGAACTGCGACCAATCTTGCACCAAGGCGTCTACCGACAGAGCCCTTTGATCGCGAGACCGCGCCATGAAGGTCGGGACCTTGTTGTTGTGCCGAGACGCCATTAAGTCGACGTCCGGCACCCCCCAGTGGCAACAGATTTCCTGAAACACGTCCGGGTGAAGGGACCACTCCCCTGCGTCCATACCCTGGCGACTGAGGAAGTCTGCTTCCCAGTTTTCCACGCCCGGGATGTGAACCGCGGATATGGTGGATGCTCTGTCCTCCACCCACATCAGAATCCGCCGGACTTCCTGGAAGGCTTGCCGACTGCGTGTCCCTCCTTGGTGGTTGATGTATGCCACCGCTGTGGAGTTGTCCGACTGAATTCGGATCTGCTTTCCTTCCAGCCACTGTTGGAAGGCTAGTAAGGCCAGATACACTGCCCTGATTTCCAGAACATTGATCTGAAGGGTGGACTCCTGCTGAGTCCACGTACCCTGAGCCCTGTTGTGGAGAAAAACTGCTCCCCACCCTGACAGACTCGCGTCTGTCGTGACTACTGCCCAGGATGGGGGTAGGAAGGATCTTCCCTGTGATAATGAGGTGGGAAGAAGCCACCATTGCAGAGAGTCCTTGGCCGTCTGGGAAAGGGAGACTTCCCTGTCCAGGGATGTTGACTTTCCGTCCCATTGGCGGAGAATGTCCCACTGAAGTGGGCGCAGATGAAACTGCGCAAACGGGACTGCCTCCATTGCTGCCACCATCTTCCCTAGGAAGTGCATGAGGCGCCTTAAGGGGTGCGACTGACCTTGAAGGAGAGACTGCACCCCTGTCTGTAGTGACCGCTGCTTGTCCAGCGGAAGCTTCACTATCGCTGAGAGAGTATGAAACTCCATGCCAAGATACGTTAGTGATTGGGTCGGTGACAGATTGGACTTTGAAAAGTTGATGATCCACCCGAAAGTCTGGAGAGTCTCCAGCGCAACATTCAGGCTGAGTTGGCATGCCTCTTGAGAGGGTGCTTTTACAAGCAGATCGTCTAAGTAAGGGATCACCGAGTGTCCCTGAGAGTGCAAGATTGCTACCACTGCCGCCATGACCTTGGTGAAAACCCGTGGGGCTGTCGCCAGACCAAATGGCAGAGCTACGAATTGAAGATGGTCGTCTCCTATCACGAAACGTAGAAAGCGTTGGTGCTCTGTAGCAATCGGCACGTGGAGATAAGCATCTTTGATGTCTATCGATACAAGGAAATCTCCTTGAGACATTGAGGCAATGACAGAGCGGAGGGATTCCATCCGGAACCGCCTGGCGTTCACATGCTTGTTGAGCAGTTTTAGGTCCAGAACAGGACGGAATGAGCCGTCCTTTTTTGGCACCACAAAGAGATTGGAGTAAAAACCTTGCCCTTGTTCGGGATGTGGGGAAGTTCTGAAGAACCGAGACGGAGGACGAGAACTGAATTCTATCCTGTACCCGTGAGACAAAATGTCTGTTACCCACCGGTCCTTGACCTGTGGCAGCCAAATGTCGCAAAAGCGGGAGAGCCTGCCACCGACCGAGGATGCGGAGAGAGGAGGCCGAAAGTCATGAGGCAGCCGGCTTGGAAGCGGTTCCTCCGGTTGCTTTCTTGGGGCGTGAGTGAGCCCGCCAGGCATCTGAGCTCCTTTGCTCCTTCTGAGTCCCTTTGGACGAGGAGAATTGGGGCTTGCCCGAGCCTCGAAAGGACCGAAACCTCGACTGCCACTTCCTCTGTTGAGGTTTGCTTGATCTGGGCTGGGGTAAGGAGGAGTCCTTACCCTTGGACTGTTTAATGATTTCAGCCAATTGCTCACCAAACAGTCTGTCTCCAGATAGTGGCAAGCTGGTTAAACATTTCTTGGAAGCAGAATCTGCTTTCCATTCCTTTAACCACAAGGCTCTGCGCAAAACCACAGAGTTGGCGGACGCCATTGAGGTACGGCTCGTAGAGTCCAGTACCGCATTGATAGCGTAGGTCGCAAACGCAGACATTTGCGTAGTTAAGGACGCCACTCGCGGCACTGCTGGACGTATGATAGAGTCCACCTGTGCCAGACCAGCGGAAATAGCTTGGAGTGCCCACACGGCCGCGAATGCTGGAGCAAACGACGCGCCGATAGCTTCATAGACAGATTTCAACCAAAGGTCCATCTGTCTGTCATTGGCATCTTTAAGTGAAGCCCCATCCTCCACTGCAACTATGGATCTAGCCGCAAGCCTGGATATTGGGGGATCCACCTTTGGACACTGGGTCCAGCGTTTGACCACGTCAGGGGGAAAGGGATAACGTGTATCCTTAAGACGTTTGGAGAAACGCTTGTCTGGATAAGCATGATGTTTCTGGACTGATTCTCTGAAGTCAGAGTGGTCCAGAAAAGTACTCAATTTACGCTTGGGATACCGGAAATGGAACTTCTCCTGCTGTGCAGCTGCCTCCTCTGCTGAAGGGGCTGGGGGAGAAATATCCAACAGTCTATTGATGGCCGCTATAAGGTCATTTACCATAGCGTCACCATCAGGGGTATCTAGATTGAGAGCGGTGTCAGGATTAGATTCCTGATCACCCACCTCTGCCTCCTCATACAGAGACTCTTCTCGCTGAGACCCTGACCAGTGTGATGACGTCGAGGGTCTTTCCCAGCGAGCCCGCTTAGGCTGCCTGGGACTCTCATCCGAGTCAGAGTCTTCAGCCTGTGATGCCTGGGACCCCCTTGAAGTACGGATTAGTTCCAACTGAGGGGGACCGGGGAGCATAGACACAGCCGTGTCCATGGTCTGAGTAACTGGCCTGGACTGCAAGGTCTCCAGGATTTTTGTCATAGTCACAGACATCTTATCAGCAAAAATTGCAAATTCTGTCCCCGTCACCGGGGCAGGGTTCACAGGCGTCTCTGCCTGGGCCACTACTACCATAGACTCTGGCTGCCGAAGTGGCACAGGGATTGAACATTGCACACAATGGGGGTCATTGGAACCTGCCGGTAGATTAGCCCCACATGCGGCACAAGCAGTGCATACCGCCTGTGGCTTGGCACCCTTGCGTTTTGCGGATGACATGTTGTTGTCTCCTCAGAGCAATATAGGGTATAAGCCAAGAAGCGACTGTACAGTGCAATATAAATATATATGGTACAGGGAAAAAGTGCACCAAATAACACTGTGGCACTAGTGGGGCCAGCACTTATGTGCAGCTTACCGCCCGCATAAACGCGGGTGTGTGGTCGCCAGAGCCCCTTGTCTGAGTCCCCCAGAGCCTGTGTCCGTTCTCCAGCCAGACTGCATGCAGGAATGGCTGCCGGCGTCCTGTGGAGAGGGGCGGGCCCTGGGCGTGTTGAGACCAAGATTGGGAAACTTGCGTCCCCACTGTGCCCAGTGAGAGGGTTGGAGTATGTAAATAAGACTCCAGCCCTCGGCGCTGACTATAGACCAGCGTCTCTCCCTTTCCCTGATTGACAGGGTGGGGGCGGGAACGAAGCAGAGCTAGGCCGCAAAAGCCGGGGACTAGATTTATGAGCGCTGCCGCCGTAAAAGCGCGGTCAGCGCGAGTCCCCGGCGCACTACAAGTCCCAGCCGCGCCGCCGCTCCCGGAGCGGCCGGCGCGGTAGTTCCCCAACACATAAAATCACTCAGCTAAGCTGCAGTGACTCTAACCCGAGCGCGCAGCGCTACTGCCCCCGGCGCACTAGCACACCCAGCAAGTCTGGAGTGTGCGTGGCCTGTCTGTGCGGGGACACAGAGTACCTGAATGTTGCAGGGCCTTGTCCCTGACGGTACTCAGCTCCTCCAGCAGGGTCTCTGGGTCTGTGGATGGAGCCCGGCCTCAGAGTTTGGGGGCCGGTAAGATCCCACTTCCACAGAGCCCCTCAGGGGGATGGGGAAGGAAAGCAGCATGTGGGCTCCAGCCTCCGTACCCGCAATGGGTACCTCAACCTTAACAAACCGCAAGTGGGGTGAGAAGGGAGCATGCTGGGGACCCTATATAGGCCCTCTTTTCTTCCATCCGATATAGTCAGCAGCTACTGCTGACTAAACAGTGGAGCTATGCGTGGATGTCTGACCTCCTTCGCACAAAGCTTGAAAACTGAGCATCCCGTGATCCCACGGGGGGTGTATAGCCAGAAGGGGAGGGGCCTTACACTTTTTAGTGTAATGCTTTGTGTGGCCTCCGGAGGCAGTAGCTATACACCCAATCGTCTGGGTCTCCCAATGGAGCGCCGAAGAAAACACTCCTCAAAACATTCCCTCATTCACCAATTTATTCAAAAGAAAAACAAATCCAGGTCCGGCATAATCCAATAAGGGGGTCCCATGACGATCCATACCATAGTCAATGTCCCAGTCAATGAAGAACAGAATGTTCCTCATTGGCTGGGAGAGTAATGCAGTGACCTGAGCTAACATCAATAGCCCAGGTCACTGCAGGGGATGCCGAGCGCTGCTATCAGGAGGTTAGATGAAATCATTACCTGCGGTGACGATCTTCGCTTCACTCCTGTCAGATCTGTCCCTGACTTCTATGCCCACCGCGTTCTCAGCAGTATCGCCTGAGACGTCACCGCTAGTGACGTGAGAACGCTGCGGCATAGAAGGCACTGACAGCGCTGACAGGAGTGAAGCCAAGATCGTCACAGCAGGCAATGATATCATCTAACATCCCTGCCTGCGCTGCAATGTGAGAGGCTGCTGAGCCTGCAATGAAGGCAGCCGCAGGGCTGGAGCGGGACACAGACTGCACGGGCACTCCTGCTATCCTGAGCAGGGGGCCTGGTGCTGGCGGTGACACCGTGGGCGGGGAGAGTACGGGGTGCGGAGGAATGTGTGGGAGGGTGCAGGGAAGAGGGGCGGGGACTCCACACACTGTACCCGCCCAGCAGGGCGGCAACATGCAGTTCCAAATTTGCATGTCAACATGGTCCTGCCCATGTTGACATGAAATGACCGAAGCAGCAAAATCGCGGCAGGAGCGATCACATGACCGCTCTGAGCCGGGGGAGAAAGGCTGACAGCAGGGCAGGTAAGTGGTCACTAGCTACTTACCTGCCCCAATAGGGTAATAATGAAGAAAAGTCAAAATAAGCCGGATAACCCCTTTAATTATAAAGGCCATATATCAGAGGTTAGAGGTGGTAACCTATTTAACCTCATAACGACGGCCGTACGACTTAAAGCGGCGGCAAAACAGGGTACTTATTCTGTTCCGCCGCTTTAAAGCGGCGGCCCGAAAAAACCCTGTAGCGCCCCCCAGCGACCGAAAATCTCGGGGGTTTCAGCTACCGGGGGTAGCTGAGACCCCCCAGATTATGAATCGGGGTGTTTTTTTTGGACCCCGATCATGTGATCGGCGGTATACACCGTATACCGACGAACACATGAAAAAAAAAGAAATGGCCGGTAAAACTGATTTCTTTTTCATCTGACATGATCAAACATGTCAGATGAGAAAGAAATCTAACCCCCTAGTGCCCCCAAAGCCCCCGGTACCGGAGAGTCCCCCCACCCCCACCCCTACCCCCACCGGACATCCAAAATGGCGCCGAAGCGCACAGAAAACTGCCGCCGGCGCCGGCTCTGCAGTCATTTCCCTCCGATCTGAAATGATCAAACATTTCAGATCGGAGGGAAATGTCCTCCCCCTGACCCCTCCTCCGGTCCACTGGAGCCCTCTGGTCACCGGAGCCCCCTCCGGTTCTCCAGAGCCACCACCCCCCTCCCCCCTCCGGAGCGTGGAAGATGGCGGCGCACAGCGCGCGGCCGCCTTCATTCTGCTCTTTCTGCCGCATGTGACACGTCACATGCGGCAGAAAGGTGTCCCCAGGTCCCACTAGGTCACCCCCCGTCACCCCCCGTCACCCCCCCCCCCCAAGCCCCCGGTTATACGTTACCTGTCTGCCGCTCCGGGCCCGCGATCGCCGCCTCCTTCTTCAATGCTGGCGGCGCATGCGCAGACAGCGGCTGTCAGCTGGATCCCTGCAAGCAGGAATCCTGCTGACGTCGCTGATGCACAGGCTCCACTGTGGACCGGGGGAGGGTGAGTGCAGTGATTTGCAGCCACACTCCTCACATGGAGAGGCTGCTGTTCCAGAAAATGGGGGGTACGTTCTGTGAGCGTGCCCCTCATATTCTGGAATGAGGTTACTGCAGGTCACTCTGCCCTAGGTTGGACCGGAGCAGTGTGAGTGCAGTATTCTCAGATTACTGCACCCACACTGCTCATGGAGAGCTTGCTCTTCCAGAAAATGGGGGATACGTTCCCTGAACGTGCCCCCCATATTCTAGAAGATCCAGAGCCGGCGTGGGACCTCCAAAATGGATTACAGCGACCGGAATTTCTTTATTTTCAATAAATTGGTAAAAGAGGAATGTTTCGGGGAGTGTTTTTTCAAATAAATTTTTTTTTTGTCTTTTTTTTTTCTATTACTGACTGGGTTAGTGATGTCGGGTATCTGTTCAGATGCCGTGACATCACTAACCCCAGGGCTTGATGCCAGGTGACATTACAGCTGGTATCAACCCCATATATTACCCCGTCTGCCACCGCACCAGGGCGCGGGATGAGCTGGGGCGAAGCGCCAGGATTGGCGCATCTAATGGATGCGCCACTTCTGGGGCGGCTGCGACCTGCTATTTTTAGGCTGGGAAGAGTCCAATAACCATGGCTCTTCCCACCCTGAGAATACCAGACCCCAGCTGTCCGCTTCACCTTGGCTGGTGATCTAATTTGGGGGGGACCCCACGTTTTTTTTTTTTTTTAAAAAACGCCTGGGGAGCCCTCCAAATTGATCACCAGCCAAGGTGAAGCTGTCAGCTGTGGTTTGCAGGCTACAGCTGTCTGCTTTACCCTAGCTGGCTATCAAAAATAGGGGGGACCCCACGTCGTTTATTTTAATTATTAATTTTTTGGGGGGCTAAATACAAGGCTAGGCACCCTTTAGTGCCACATGAAAGGCACTAAAGGGCGCCAGCTTAGAATATGCAGGGGAATGGGACGTTATATTTGTTTGACATCTATCCATTCATCCATTGTAGCATTTTACGCTGTGTGCCCACAATCAGGGTTTGCAGCGTTTTGGGCGCAGAGTGTTTTCCCTGTGTCCATAACGCTGCGTTGTGCAGTAGAAGCACAGTGGAAGGATTTTTAGAAATCCCATGCCCAATGTGCTTCTTTTCTCCGCAGCATAAACCGACCTGTGGCGCAGCTTCCCGAGCCTCAGCATGTCAATTTATGCTGCGGAGATGAGTGTTCTCTGCAGGTAGCATAGAGCTCCACAGCGGCCTGAACCCAAATCGTGGGCTTGGGCAGCTGCGTTCTCCCGTGGACAACACTCACATCTCTGCAGGAGGCTGACACTGTGTACTAGATGCCGTGTCGCTGGATCATGGCCACATAGCCTAACAGTGAGACATTTGTTGCTACAGCAACATTTTTGTGAAGTACCTGTGGATTCAAAATGCTTACTATACTCCTGAATAAAATCCAGTTTCCAAAGAAGGGAATTTTGTTACTTACCGTAAATTCCTTTTCTTCTAGCTCTTATTGGGAGACCCAGACGATTGGGGTATAGCTACTGCCCTCCGGAGGCCACACAAAGCACTACACTAAAAAGTGCAAGGCCCCTCCCCTTCTGGCTATACCCCCCCCGTGGTATCACGGGTTCTCTAGTTTTAGTGCCAAAGCAAGAAGGAGGAAGCCAATAACTGGTTTAAACAAATTAACTCCGAATAACGTCGGAGAACTGAAAAACCGTTCAACATGAACAACATGTGTACCCGCAAACAACAAAAAAATCCCGAAGGACAACAGGGCGGGTGCTGGGTCTCCCAATAAGAGCTAGAAGAAAAGGAATTTACGGTAAGTAACAAAATTCCCTTCTTCTTCAGCGCTCTATTGGGAGACCCAGACGATTGGGACGTCCAAAAGCTGTCCCTGGGTGGGTAAAGAGATACCTCATGTTAGAGCTGCAAAACAGCCCTCCCCTACGGGGATGTCACTGCCGCCTGCAGGACTCTTCTACCTAAGCTGGCATCCGCCGAAGCATAGGTATGCACCTGATAATGTTTGGTGAAAATGAGCAGACTCGACCAGGTAGCTGCCTGGCACACCTGTTGAGCCGAAGCCTGGTGTCGCAAAGCCCAGGACGCACCCACAGCTCTGGTTGAGTGGGCTTTCAGCCCTGAAGGAACCGGAAGCCCAGCAGAACGGTAGGCTTCCAGAATTGGTTCTTTGAACCATCGAGCCAGGGTGGCTTTAGAAGCCTGCGACCCCTTGCGCTGGCCAGCGACAAGGACAAAAAGTGCATCTGAACGGCGGATAGGCGCCGTGCGAGAAATATAGATTCTGAGTGCTCTCACCAGATCTAGCAAACGTAAGTCTTTCTCATACCGGTGAACCGGCTGAGGACAAAAGGAAGGCAAGGATATATCCTGATTAAGATGAAACGAGGATACGACCTTAGGGAGAAACTCCGGAATGTGGCGCAGCACTACCTTGTCCTGGTGGAACACCAGGAAGGGAGCCTTGGATGACAGAGCTGCCAGCTCAGACACTCGCCGAAGCGATGTGATCGCAACAAGAAACGCCACTTTCTGTGACAGGCGAGAAAAGGAAACGTCCTTTAGAGGCTCGAAGGGCGGCTTTTGCAGAGCAACTAGTACTCTGTTCAGATCCCATGGATCTAACGGCCGCTTGTACGGGGGCACAATATGACAGACCCCCTGTAGGAACGTGCGCACCTTAGGAAGACGTGCTAGACGCTTCTGAAAAAACACAGATAGTGCCGAGACCTGCCCTTTAAGGGAGCTGAGCGACAAGCCCTTTTCCAACCCCGATTGTAGGAAGGAAAGAAAAGTAGGCAATGCAAATGGCCAGGGAGACACTCCCTGAGCCGAGCACCAGGTTAAGAAAATCTTCCACGTTCTGTGGTAGATCTTAGCAGAGGTGGACTTCCTAGCCTGTTTCATGGTGGCAACGACCCCTTGGGATAATCCTGAAGACGCTAGGATCCAGGACTCCATGGCCACACAGTCAGGTTCAGGGCCGCAGAATTCCAATGGAAAAAACGGCCCTTGGGACAGTAAGTCTGGCCGGCCTGGTAGTGACCACGGTCGGCCGACCGTGAGATGCCACAGATCCGGGTACCACGATCTCCTCGGCCCGTCTGGGGCGACGAGTATGACGCGGCTGCAATTGGATCTGATGTTTTTGCGCAGTACTCTGGGCAAGAGTGCCAGAGGTGGAAACACATATGTGAGCCGGAACTGCGACCAATCTTGCACTAAGGCGTCTGCCGCCAGAGCTCTGTGATCGCGCGATCGTGCCATAAATGCCGGGACCTTGTTGTTGTGCCGAGACGCCATTAGGTCGACGTCCGGCACCCCCCAGCGGCGACAGATTTCCTGAAACACGTCCGGGTGAAGGGACCATTCCCCTGCGTCCATACCCTGGCGACTGAGGAAGTCTGCTTCCCAGTTTTCTACGCCCGGGATGTGAACTGCGGATATGGTGGATGCTGTGTCCTCCACCCACATGAGGATTCGCCGGACTTCCTGGAAGGCTTGCCGACTGCGCGTCCCTCCTTGGTGGTTGATGTATGCCACCGCTGTGGAGTTGTCCGACTGGATTCGGATCTGCTCTCTTTCTAGCCACTGCTGGAAAGCTAGTAGGGTAAGATACCCTGCCCCGATTTCCAGAACATCGATCTGAAGGGTGGACTCCTGCTGAGTCCACGTCCCCTGAGCCCTGTGGCGGAGACAAACTGCTCCCCACCCTGACAGACTCGTATCTGTCGTGACCACTGCCCAGGATGGGGGTAGAAAGGATCTTCACTGTGACAATGAGGTGGGAATAAGCCACCATTGCAGAGAGTCCTTGGCCGTCTGGGAAAGGGAGACTTTCCTGTCCAGGGAGGTTGACTGCCCGTCCCATTGGCGGAGAATGTCCCCTTGCAGTTGGCGCAGATGAAACTGCGCAAAGGGAACTGCCTCCATGGCTGCCACCATCTTCCCTAGGAAGTGCATGAGGCGCCTTAAGGGGTGCGACTGGCCTTGAAGGAGAGACTGCACCTCTGTTTGCAGTGAACGCTGCTTGTTCAGCGGAAGCTTCACTATCGCTGATAGAGTGTGAAACTCCATGCCGAAATACGTTAGTGATTGAGTCGGTGACCGATTTGACCTTGCCAAATTGATGATCCACCCGAAAGTCTGGAGAGTCTCCAGCGTAACATTCAGGCTGCGTTGTCATGCCTCGAGGGAGGGTGCTTTGACGAGTAGATCGTCCAAGTAAGGGATCACCGGGTGTCCCTGAGAGTGCAAGACTGCTACCACTGCTGCCATGACCTTGGTGAACCCCCGTGGGGCTGCCGCCAGACCGAATGGCAGAGCTACGAACTGAAGATGGTCGTCTCCTATCACAAAACGTAGAAAAACGTTGGTGCTCCGTAGCAATTGGCACGTGGAGATAGGCATCTTTGATGTCTGTTGAGGCAAGGAAGTCTCCTCGAGACATTGAGGTAATGACGGATCGGAGGGATTCCATCCGGAACCGCCTGGCGTTCGCATGCTTGTTGAGCAGTTTTAGGTCCAGAACAGGACGGAAGTCCTTTTTTGGAGCCACAAAGAGATTGGAGTACAAACCCTCGCCCTCGTTCCTGAGGGGGGACAGGGATCACCACTCCTTCTGCTCTTAGAGCGTCCACCGCCTGCAGCAGGGCATCTGCTCGGTGGGGAGGTGGGGCCGTTCTGAAGAATGGAGTCGGAGGACGAGAACAGAACACTGTCCTGTGCACGTGAGCACAAAGTCCGTCACCCACCGGTCTGTGACCTGTGGCAGCTAAATGTCGCCAAAGGCGGGGGAATCTGCCATCAACCGCGGATGCGGAGAGAGAGAGAGAGCTGAGAGTCATGAGGAGACCGCCTTGGTAGCGGTTCCTCCGGCTGCCTTCCTTGGGCGTGATTGAGCCCGGCCGGAATCTGAGCCCGTCTGAGGTTTTGTAGCCCTTTTGCACGAGGACAATTGGGACCTGCCCGAGCTTGGGAAGGACCGAAACCTCGACTGTACTTTTAGGACAGCATTAATAGGGTAAGTCGCAGTGCAGACATTGCGGAGTTACGGACGCCTCTGCGGTACAGATGTACATGTGCTCAAGGCCAGCTGCACAAGAACAGCTGAAAAGGTTAGGTTGCCTATACCGCTGTGAATGCCGGAGCAACCGACACGCCGATAGCCTCCTAGACAGATTTCAACCAGAGTCCATCTGTCTGTGAATGGCATCTTTAAGTGAAGCCCCATCTCCAGTGCAACTATGGCTCTAGACGCAAGCCTGGAGATTGGAGAATCCACCTTTGGACCCTGGGTCCAGCGCTTGACCACGTCAGGGGAAAAGGGATAACGTGTATCTTAAAAACGTTTGGAGAAGACGCTTATCTGGTAAGCGTGGTGTTTCTGGACTGCTTCTCTGAAGTCAGCGTGGCCAGAAAAATACTCAATATCCGTTTGAGATACTGAAAAGGGACTTCTCCTGCTGTGAAGCTGACTCCTCCACTGGGGGAGCTGAGGGAGAAAGATCCAACCTTCCATTGATGGACGCTATAGGATCATTCCGTATGGCGTTACCATCCGGTGTATCCGGATTGAAAGCGATGTCAGGATCAAAGTCCTGGAGAGCTGCCTTATCATACAGAGAGTCCTCCTGGGACCCCCCCGTTCCAAATGAGGTTGGTCAGGAAGATTGCCCATGGCCTGTCTGGACTGCAAGTCTCTATCTTATGACAATATATTTGTCGAAACTGCAACTCCGTCCCTGTCCTTGGACAGGGATGACAGGTGGTTTCTTTGGCCACGACTAGTAGAGACCCCGGCAGACGAAGTGCTAGAGACCCCGGCAGACGAAGTGCTACAGGGGAGCATGCACACAATGGGACGGTGTCATGAACAGCCTCCCATGTAGTAAAAACAGCACTGAAAATCTGTGTTGCTTTTTTGCCGCTGCCGACTAGCCATCTAGAAGTATATAGCCAAGATTGGTGACCGTACAGTGCAATGTATAGCATACAAGCATAAAGTACAAATGAACACTGCAGCACAAGCAATCCAAGCAGCATAGAAGCCTGTGCCCTGGCACCTCTGCTCTTCTGCTGCTGTAGACTAGTCATCTAGGGGAATATAGCCCAGAAGAGTGACCATACAGTGCGATGCATAGCATACAAGCACAAGTACAAATGCACACTGCAGCCCATGCAATACAAGCAGCACAGAAAAAAACCTGTGCCCCAGCACCCTTGGTTTTCTGCTGCTGTAGTCTAGCCATTCCAGGAGAATATAGCTAAGACTAGCGACTGTACAGTGCAATGTATAGCATACAAGCATAAATACAAATGAACACTTCAGTACGTGCAATACAAGCAGCCTAGAAAGCCTGTGCCTTAGCACACCTGCTTTCCTGCTGCTGATGTGTCGCTCTCCAAGCGGGCATATAGCGACCTATGCAGTTAAAATACACATGTATACACTGTAGTATATATTGGGGTCAGCACTATGTGTGCCGCTTACCGCCCGCCTATAAGCGGGTGTATGGTCGCCACCGTCCTGCCTGGTTGCCGAAAGTCCGAGCTCGGACTGCAGTAATGGCTGCCGGCGTCTTCCCCAGCTCGTGTGAGGAGGGGCGGGCCGTGGGCGTGCCCCAAGGCAGAGCGGGAATCCGGCGTCCGACAGTGTGCAGTGAGAGGGCTGGAGCATGTAAATAAGGCTCCAGCCCTCGGCGCTGCTGATTGCTCAGCGCCTGTCCCCTTCCCTGAGTGACAGGGAGGGGGCGGGAACGAAGCGGCACTAGGCCGCAGAAGCCGGGGACTGGATTTATAAGCGCCGCTGCCGTAAAAGCGCGGTCGGCGCCCAGTCCCCGGCGAACTACAAGTCCCAGCCGCGCCGCCGCTCCCGGAGCGTCCGGCGCGGTAGTTCCCAATACACAAAAGTCCCCCAGTAAACTGCAGGAACACCAACTCCATCGTTACGGTCCCCGGCGCACTACAACACCCAGCCAGCCCGGAGTGTGTCTGTGCCTGCCGGGGACACAGAGTACCTGTATGATGCAGGGCCATGTCCCTGATTGTACTCCTGCTCCATATCCATCAGGTTCAACTGGGTCTGTGGATGGAGCCCGGCGTCAGAGCTTTGAGGCCGGCAGGATCCCACTTCCACAGAGCCCTACAAGGGGATGTGGAAGGAAAACAGCATGTGGGGCTCCAGCCCCTGTACCAGCAATAGGTACCTCAACCTTACAACACCATCCACGGGTGAGAAGGGAGCATGCTGGGGGCCCTATATGGGCCCTCTTTTCTTCCATCCGAAATAGTCAGCAGCTACTGCTGACTAAAATCTGTGGAGCTATGCGTGGATGTCTGACCTCCTTCGCACAAAGCTTGAAAACTAGAGAACCCGTGATACCACGGGGGGGTATAGCCAGAAGGGGAGGGGCCTTGCACTTTTTAGTGTAGTGCTTTGTGTGGCCTCCGGAGGGCAGTAGCTATACCCCAATCGTCTGGGTCTCCCAATAGAGCGCTGAAGAAATGGGGTCACTTGTGGGGGTTTTCTGATGTATAGGTACCCAAGGGGCCCTGCTAATGTGCCATGGTGCGCGCAATTTATTTCAACTTTTCCAGAATTCAAATGGTGCTCCCTCCATTCCAAGCCCTCTCATTTATCCAAACAGAGGTTTTTGGCCACATGTGGGGTATCCCTGTGCTCATAAGACATTGGATAACAACCTGTGGGGTCCACGGTTTGTTGTTGTCTCTTGAAAAAGTGAGAGATTTGATGCTAAAGCAACAGTTTTGTGAAAAAAATGAAAATTTTCAATATGGCAACCTAAGCTTATCAAATTCTGTGAAGTACTCGTGGATTCAAACTGCTCACTATACACCTTGATAAAAGCCTTGAGGTGTCTTGTTTCCAGAATGAAGTCACTTGTGGGGGACCGCCACTGTTTAGGCACCTCAGGGGCTCTCCAAATGCAACCTGGCGTCCGCTATTGATTCCAGCCAATTTTGCAGTCAAATGGCACTCCTTCCCTTCCGAGCCCTGCCATGCGCCCAAACAGTTGATTTCCACCACATATAAGGTATCGCCAAACTCAGGAGAAATTGCACAATAAATGTTATGCTGAATTTTTTCCTTTTACTCTTGTAAAAAAAAAAGCTACCTGGTTGAAATAACAATTTTGTGGTAAAATTTTATTTTTTTTTTTCATGGCTCAACGTTATAAAATTCTGTGAAGCACCTGAGGGTTCAGGGTACTCACCAAACATCTAGATAAATTCCTTGAGGGGCCTAGTTTCCAAAATGGGGCCACTTGTGCGGGGTTTCTGCTGTTTAGGTACCTTAGGGGACCTCCAAATGCGACATGGTGCCCGCAATCTTTTTCAGCCAAATTTCCTTTCTAAAATTCAAATATTGCTCCTTTCGTTCCAAGCCCTCCCATTTGTCCAAACAAAGGTTTCAGACCACATGTGAGGTATCACCGCGCTCATAAAAAAGTGGTTAACAAACCTTGAGGTCAAATTTTTGGAATTACCTCTTGAAAAAGTGAGAAAATTGATGCTAAAGCAACATTTTTGAGAAAATTATTAAAATTTTCAATATGACAACGTAACGTTAACAAAATCTGTGAAGTACCTGTGGATCTAAAATGCTCACTATACCCCTAGATAGAAGCCTTGAGGGGTCTAGTTTCCAAAATGGTGTCACTTGTGAGGGATTTCTTCTGTTTAGGTACCTTAGCGGACCTGTAAATGCAACATGGTGCTCGCAATCTATTTTAGCCAAATTTGCTTTCCAAAATTCAAATATTGCTCCTTCTGTTCCGAGCCCTCCCATTTGTCCAAACAGAGGTTTCTGACCACATGTGGGGTATCGGCGCGCTCATAAGAAAGTGGGGAACAAGTTTTGAGGTCCATTTTGTTGTGTTATTTCTTCTAAAAGTGAATAAATTTGGGTTAGAGCAACATTTTTAGGTAAAATTTAATTTTTGCTTTTTTTCATTCCACATTGCTTTTGTTCATGTGAAGCACCTGAAGGGTTAATAAACTTCTTGAATGTGGTTTTGAGTACTTTGGGGGGTGCAGTTTTTAGAATGGTGTCACTTTTGGGTATTTTCTGTCATCTAGGCCTATTGAAGTCACTTCAAATGTGATGTGGTCCCTAAAAAACTGGTTTTGTAAATTTTGATGTAAAAATGAGAAATTGCTGATAAACTTTGAACCCCTCTAACTTCCTAACGAAAAAAAATTTTGTTTCCAAAATTGTGCTGATGTAAAGTAGACATGTGGGAAATGTTATTTATTAACTATTTTGTGTCACAGAAATCTCTGGTTTAACGGTATAAAAATTCAAAAGTTGAAAATTGCTAAATTTTCAAAATTTTTGCCAATATTCAATTTTTTTCATAAATAAACACAAAAAATATTGTCCTAAATTTGGTACTAACATGAAGTCCAATATGTGACGAAAAAACAATCTCAGAATCACCGGGATCCGTTGAAGCGTTCCAGAGTTATAACCTCATGAAGTGACACTGGTCAGAATTGCAAAATTTGGTCTGGTCATTAAGGTGAAAATTAGCTCCGTCACTAAAGGGTTAAGGCCCTTGCGCAACTTGAGTCATTGGATTTATAGATTGGACACAAGGACTCCTATTGGGCTCAATGAGAGCTTTGGCTGTTTTCTTTAATTGGGTATTTTTATGTGGTGTGAGAATGGGACTGTTTGTGTTAAATTATTTTTAATTGTTTCTTTTTCTTTTTATCCATAATTTAGAGATCTGTATATGCTAAAACCATACCTGTGGTGGTCTGCAAATTTTGAGGTACTTCACTCGACCCGCTCAGTGACTTAGATGTTGACTTTGATTGGGTCTTTTCCCTGAATGAAGTGCCTATGAGAAAATAAGAAAAAAGATTATTATCTAAGAAAAGTGGAGAAAAACATTGTACAACAATTTAATTATAGTTAGGATACAACTAATATTTAATATATTTACTCAATAATTTAGTTTTTTGCATTTCTTGATTTTGCTTGCCTTATGGCATGTCATTTTTAATTTTGCATATAATATTTCTGTTTACACAACAACATGAACACTATGCACTTTTTTTGTTTGTCTATTGATTAGTTATGGACAGACCCGGACTCTAAAATTTAGAATCCGAGAGGTTTTAAAAATACCCGAGTACCGGACCCGGGCCTGGAGTTCTCAGGGAACTCCGGATAATGATCCGGAACCTTTGGAAATAATAAATAAAAAAAGGAAAAATAAAGAAAATAAGAATAAAGCATGCGCGTCATAACAATAACAGCCCACAGCCACTCAGGATTGTCACATCCATTAGATGTGACAATCCTGGCACTTTACCCGATTCCCCTGGTGCGGTGGCAATCAGGCTAATAAGGGGTTAATAACAGCTCACATCTGCCACTAAGCCCTAGATTAGCAATGGCAGGGTCTATGAAAACCCTACCCACATTACTAATCTGTAAGTGAACACAAAATAAGATAAAAACAACACCCTCTTTCACTCCTTTATTAACCCCAAAAACACCCAGGTCAAATGTAATCCACACGAGGTCCCATAACGATTCCAGCTCTGCTACATCTGAAGTGACAGCGCGTGGGCATAGAATATGACCACCCGCTGTGATCTTAAGGCAGAGAATGAGTCGCAGCGATGTGTGGTGACGTAACTTAGGTTATTTGCGGTCACAGCTGGAGGTGCCCATTGTCATCCACCTATGATCGCAGGTAACCTGACCTCAAGTGACCTCATTGAACTGAGTGACCACTACTGGGTTGGGTTTGTTATTCGGTATGAATACACAAATGTAGAAATGATTGGATTTGAACAATCCGAACCCGAATATTTTAGCATTCGCCCATATCTAGTCATCACTAATGATAATTTTAAGGATGTCTAAAACTGATCAACTGGGAAAAGGTTGTTGCATTACTCGTAAATCAAATGCCATGTCCTTCAATTTGTCCAATTATTAATACCAGGTTTTGGTTAAAATGAGGCTACCATTTCAAGGTTCATTTTTCATCAAGGAGAAACTAAGCTGAAAATCTATCTTTTGAACCATGTGCATTGAATATTTTTTTGGTATGGTATCAGAGGACTCAGGAAGGAAAAATGTATGTAACAAAATTAAAACATTGTCGTCCATTTGGCTTATCCCTAATCTATTAATTTTACATCTAGGTGGTAAGATAGATGACATCTTTATTATCTGGAGAAGTACCGGTCCTGAACTGCAGAGCTTCATGACTTGGTTGAACAATAACCCATATAACATCAAACTAACCTATAAGGCAGATCGGGAGGCAATTGATTTTCTGGACTATAATATAAAAATGGGGTACCAGACAGAAAAGGGTACTCCACGGGTACAATTATTATCAACAAGTAAGAGGGAAGAATCTTTTCTCTTTCGTTTCATTGGGGGACACAGGACCGTGGGTTATGCTGCTGCTGTCACTAGGAGGCTGACACTAAGTAGACAAAAAAAGTTAGCTCCTCCATATATACACCCTGAGCCGGAGGCGGACTCAAATCAGTTTTTGCTTAGTGTCGTAGGAGGCTGATGTGGGCCATCTCGGCCCCCCTCAGCCACATTTTTCTTGCGTATTTGTCATTTTTTTCGGCGACGCTCATCGCTCTCATTCTCCTTTTTCTCTGTTTCTGCAGGTGTCGCCTATGTTCACCCTCATTCCCTCCAGCCCTTTGGGTACTACTCCCCAGGGTCGCAGAGGTTTGAGATGTCGGGCCCTCTCCCCTGTCCATTCCCGTGGTACCACTCCCGGGAGTGCATGTGGGGCAGATCCTACATGGGCACCCCTGATCCACCCTGTGGTATTACTCCAAAGGGCGCACAGGGACAAGCTACAGAGGTTGGACCCCCGCAGCGTTTTCACCTTTTCGGATGGGGCCCACATCGCTGCCTACAGTTGCAGAAGAGCTTCTTCCCTCCATCAGGCGTCCACCTCTCTGCCTCTCCAGACACCTCTCCCCGCGTCCCTGAAGCCCACAGCCTTACCTTCAGGTGTGCGCTGGACACAGGCAAGTGCAAAGCCCACTGCCTGCACACCGGACCATCCCTGGAGCGGCACCGCAGATGTCAGGTAGGACAGTCTCTCCCCTACCTTCTCCCCCTCGGGCGGCTGAAAATTTAGGCCCCGGTCTCGGCCTAGTCTCCCTGCGTCCCAGCCACGCCCCCCGCTGCAACGGTATTGGCTTGCCGGCCGTTCCGCCCCCGACTCCGCCCACCGCTCAGCCTCCAGGCATCACAGTGTGGGCGGTGGATGCCCTGTTTCCCGCCCTCATACGGCCCCTCCCCCAGCCAACTCCAGCTTCTCTTCACCATCTTGTTCTGCCTCCCAGTCTGCCTGTGTAGCCCAGCTTATCTATTAGCAGAGTTGCTTCTAGGTACTTTTGCAATGGCCTCATTTTGTATGATGAGGTCTTGAGAACTATAAGCTTTGTTACACAGGTAGATTAGCTTTAATCTGTCACTTTATGTGGATGCAAGGCAGAGTGTACATTGTCTTATAATAATAATGATAAATGCTTCCCCTTAGCAAGGTTTACTTATATAGGAAGGTTTGTGCTTAGATGTGGGTCAATTTAGCTCATTATGCTATCAATCAGTTAACTTGAGACAGAAAGAGGCAATGACTTGTAATAACAAACAGGCTGGCATGCTAACAGGATCATAAAACTCATGAGCAAGTGAGATACATTTTCTACATCTAGATCAAGCTCAGTTAGAACTAATGATATATACCATTTCATTACTATAAGCAGAAAGCGGAGTTAGTATTTGTCTTGTAGAGGTGTGGGAGTCCTTGCCCCCCCCTTATTGCTCTAATGATGGCTTCCTAGTTCTGATCCAGTTTTTCTCAGGAGTTTAAATAGACAGAACCGGGCATGAACTATAATATCAGAATCGCCCTTGGGAGAAAGCTACTGCTCTGGCAAACAAATTTGATAAGTGTTCCACCACACAACCCCCTTTAGAGCATATAACCGTGGGGCCTCAACCCCTTTTTCTACGTATGAGGCAGCAGCGCGCTGTTCTTTACCTCCTGGCTTCGATGTGACCTGGATTTCTCTCTCTGGACTGGTGGGCAGCGCACAGGACCTGGGTACCCTCTGCTCCTATGGAGATAACCCTCGCTAGATAACTTTCACTGGTTAGCGACAGTTTAGTTGTTCTCCTGCCTAGCAGCCCCAGCGAGAGTACCTTTACATAATCCTGGTCCGCCCGATCCAAATAGGTCCCCTTCCCTTGGTGAATTCCCTCTAGGTCAGGATGTCCCGCTATGCCCAGGCTGCTCTGCAGACCCGCAGCACCAACAGGACACTGCCATCAATGCCTCAGATGCTGCCACGCAGCCTCCGTTCCTGCAGGGTCCAGCTTCCCGCCTCCTCCCGAATGGTCGGCATCCCTGTTTCAGTCCCTAGACTCCCCCCGCTAAGGCTTCTCGGACCATTGCGCAAGCTCTGCGTCTCTTTCCGACGCTCGGTCTGCCCTCCACAGGCCCAGCGCAGCCTCCTCAGGAGTAAGTGAGCCTCGTCCCACAGTCCTCTGCTACAGCTCAGAAGCGGACCTGCCATGTCTCGTCTTCAGAGTCCTCCCAGGCTTCTCCCGCATCCCCAGGTCCAGACTCCTCTCCTCCCGCGAGTCCTCCAACCTATCGGGTGATGACTCAGATGTACCACCTCTGCTGGATTCCGAGCAGTCGGCTGATGTTCGGCGCATGGTGGATAGCCTGGTAGAATCGGTGAATCAGACTCTGAGGATACAGGTGATCCCGTCTCTTCTCAGAGCACCCAAGTCTCCTTTAAGCGGACGAGGCGAGTCCATAACGCATTCAGTGGACATTCAGAGTTCACTGAGCTACGGAGCAACCACAGGCAACAGCCGGTCACGGTATGTACCAGCAGTAAGTCCATTATTTTACATTATCCCTTCTCTGAAGGGCTCCAAGAAGAATGGGCAGGCTTCCCTGTGGTCAGCCCGCCAGATCCTGCCTGACTTCTCACCCCTAACAGTGCGTCTCTCAGGGACTCCATGGATCGTACCATTCACAGGTGGGCCCGTTTTGCCTTCGAACCAGCGGGAACTTCCCCTTCCCCAGCCTTTGCCTCGGTTGGGGTTGCAAAGCCACTGATGTCCTGGGCGGACATTCTGCGCAGCGGACTCTGTGCCGTCTCTGCCGTTCCGGAACTGGATAGCATCTCTTCGCAGTTCACACTCGCTGGTGAGTACCTTCTCAACGCAGCCCTGGCGTATGCCAATTGCGCGGCCCAGGCCCCTGCAACAGTGTGGCCATCTGTCGAGTCCTCAGGGTCAGGACCTGGAACGCTGATCCGGCTTCTGTAAGTAGCTGACTTCCCTTCCGTTCTTAGGGGAGCGTCCTTTCGGTGCTAGGCTAGTCCAGTCGATCTTCAAGGCTATGGGAGAAAAGAGTACTCCTCTTCCCTAAGTTCAGCCCAAGCACGTCCAGAACACCTCATCCTCGGAAAACATCCTCCCTTCGGAGGGACAAGAAGGCTCCGTCATTCATGACCAATCCCTCCTGGTGTTCGCGTCCCCTCCAGTCCATGAAGTCTGCCTCCAGGTCTCATCACCGCTCCTCCAAATGACTCGCGGTCTGCGGGCAGCAGTGCCAGACTAGTAGGGGGGCTACTGTCTTGCTCCCAGCATGTCTGGCTCCCTTTAGATGCAGACACCTAGGTCAGAGGGATCATTGTCTCAGACCACGAAATAGATTTGATTCAATGCCACCGAGACGTTTTTTCATTCTCTCCCTCCTGGTTCTCCCGTGCGTGTTCGCGTATTCCTCCCCTTCATGGAATCTCTCCTCCACTCTGGAGTTGCGGTACCAGTCCCTCCATCAGAACTCTTCCAGCGTTTTTACTGCAGCCTCTTTGTGGTCCCCAAGAAGGTCGGCTCGGTCCGCCCCGTCCCGGAGCTTTCTCAGCAGGTCGGTGAGCCCTCGAGCATTTTGCATGGAGTCCCCCCGCTCTGTGATCACCTCCATGGAAGTCGGCGAAGTTCTGCTGTCGCTGTACATTCAATATGCCTACCTAGCAAGGAAGGTCTCGCTTCAGGCGAATGGTCCCTCAACAGGGAAAGCTTCAACCAGATCGGTGGCAGATAAAGGACTCCGAAGGTGGTCCTAATGGCCTCTTGATTCGACTGTCAGTTTCCATGGTTCATCGCGGGCTACCGCGACCACTTGGCACTAGGGGTCGACGTGTGGACCCAGTGCAGGCTCCCGTACTTCTTCCCGCTGCGGCCCCTGATTCCGAAGGTTCTCAAGAACATCAGGGCGGAAGGATTTCCAGTTATTCTAATGGTTCCAGAGTGGCCCAGAATAGCATAGTTCGCGGAACTTATTCAGCCCCACGAGGTCGTCCCGGAGTGCCTTCCAGACCATCCTGATCTTCTGTGGCAGGGCCTTCTCTCTCTCCCTCTCCCACCAGAACTCAAAGTCCTAAATTTGTCAGTCTGGCTCCTGTATCCTGGGTAATACCTCAGGCAGGCTTTTCGACAGACAAGTTAATATAGACAATGATTAGGGTCAGGATGCCATCTTCTGCGAGAATCCACTACCGCACGTGGAGCGTTTCTTCCTCCGGTGGTCTGAAGAACACAGCATCTCTTCTCTCTCCTTCTCCCGCCCCTCAAGTCAGGTCTGGATGCAAGTCTCACATTCTCCACGCTTAAAAGCCAAGTGTCGGCTCTGTCAATTCTGTTTCAGAGGACTCTCGCCTATCGCCCGCGGATCAAGGCCTTCCTTCAGGGAGTTGTCCATCCAGCTCCGCCGTATCGTCGTCCACTTGAACAGTGGGACCTTATGCTAGTGCTAGGTTCGCTTCAAGGTCCACCATTTGCACCTTTCGAGATTCTTTCCTTCTCACCTGTTGTGGAAAGTGGTGTTCCTCGTTGACATCTCTTCTATACGAAGATCATCAGAGCTAAAAGATCTTTCGGTCCTTACCCCTTTTCGGGTCTTCCACCAGGACAAGGTGGTGCTCCGGCCAGATCCCTCCCTTCTGACCAGGGCGGTCTCACCGTTCCAGCCAAATGAGGAGATTTTCTTCTCTGTCCTCCGATCCTGGTACTTCTCACAGCCTTGAAAGGGCCTTGCATACTCTGGACCTGGTGCAAGCCCTCAAACTCTATGCCTCCAGGACCGCACCTTCCCGTAAGACGGTCGGTCTGTTCTTCATTCCATCCGTACCCAAGAGGGGCATGCTGGTACCCAGGGCCTCAATTGCCAGATGGATCCGTTCCGCCATTTCCAAGACCTCTGGGATAAAGGACAGCTCTCCGTTTCGGAGAGTAAAGGCGCACTCTACCCGTGCGGTGGGAAACTCTTGGCCGTTTACGCATCAGACGTCGGCCGACCAGGTCCGTGGAACCGCCACCTGGTCTAGTCTGCATTCCTTTACCAGGTTCAACCAGGTTCACACCCAAGCATCGGCAGAGGCCAGTCTTGGGAAATAGGTTTTGCAGGCGGCAGTAGCACACCTGAACAAGGTAGGTGCATTCACATCTTGGGCAAGCCCGCCGAGGGAGGCCGTTTCCTTCCTATCCGTGGGGCTTGCCTCTTCCCACCCAGGGACTGCTTTTGGACGTCCCACGGTCCTGTGTCCCCCAATAAAACGAAAGAGAAAGAAGGATTTTTGTGTACTCACTGTAAAATCTCTTTCTCTGAGTCTTCACTGGGGGACACAGCACCCACCCTGCTTGGTTTTGGTTTATGGTTTTGTTTTTTTGTCATTTACTTATTGCCTGCAATGTTTCAGTGGTCCATGTTCCTCGGCCACTTTAAGCATGGCGACTTTATTGTAGTAGTTACCTGGATTTGGGTATGGTTGTGTTTGTACTTCTCCTACTGCTTGTGCACCAAACTGATTTGAGTACGCCTCCGGCTCAGGGTGTATACTGCTAGGGAGGAGCTAAATTTTTTTGTTTACCTAGTGTCAGCCTCCTAGTGACAGCAGCAGCATAACCCACGGTCCTGTGTCCCCCAATGAAGACTCAGAGAAAGAGATTTTACGGTGAGTACACAAAAATCCTTCTTTTCCTCACAGATACATTTCATCTCCAAGTTAACAGTCAGAGGGGGGCGATCAGGCAGATCTTGAACAAACACTGGTCGTTACTGAAGACCGACCAGAGTTTGAACGACGTTTTACTCATCGCCCACTCTTACCTGTTAGAAGGGGGAAAAGCCTAAAGGATATGCTGGTGAAGAACCATTACGTACCTAGGGTGGTATCTCGCTTTGAGAAAGGGAGTCCCAAATTTGGTTGTTTTCCTTTTGTCTGCCCAGAGATGTTGTCAGCTTGGGATGGACCTAAAGAGTATAAAATAAAAAGTTACAAATCATGCACTAAAAGTCACGTTATCTATTATGCAGTATGTGACTGTAGCCTAATTTATATTGGGTTACATCAAGGGAAAAACGCATCCGCACGAGGGAACATGTTAGGGAATAATTGCGGTGTGTGATGTTGTGGATCTTGATTCCCTGAGGATGATCCAGAGACATTACAAGCTGCGCCATGACTGTGGTCCCACAGGATTGAAAATTTGTGGTATTGACAAGGTCCATTTAGAATCTAGGGGTGTATATATATATATATTTATATATATATATATATATATATATATACACATATTACTATATGAATTTTATCTCTGCATGATATAGGGACATTAGAAAATCTTTTAAGGACTATACATGGTCATATTCTTTAGGCTAACGCTGATTCTCCTTATGTTTGGATGATTTTCTTACCACCCTGGTCGTGCCCTTTCACTTGCCAGTAGTAGGTGGCAGTAGTAATATGGTCTCGTTGGATGCGCATGTGCGTGGCTGCCTCAGCATGAGTCCCCGCCGAGGGAGCTTCCTTAGAAGGATGCATGGGTTAACTGCTTCCCCTGGAATGACCGGATGAGGCGGACTCTATGTGCGGCGTCCCACCCCCTGCACGCGTCCAAACAGCGACGATCTCGCCCAAGACACCACATATAAAAACATGCACATTATACTTTCCTCAAGCAAGGAAACCAGGTGAGAAACGCGTGTCAGGGCTACTCAAAACATCCAGTTATAAGTGAACTTTATAGGTGAGTCCGGATCACGATGATTCATGGCTGTTAGCTCTATCGATAATAGTAATGGTAGCCTTTGAGGCTTAGGCTGCGTTACATGGGTGATATTAGATTTTTGTGTTATTATAGCGCCACCAGGTGGCCATCTGTATTAGTACATGCAGTGGTACCTGCAATGTATTTCAATGACCCCGATCCTGCTGTACCGGAAGTCGCCGGATCCTGATAGACAGAATCCTGTTTTTTGTACTGAGCATGCCCAGAAAGCAACTTGGCATGGTCAATACAGAAATCTCCCTCTCTCTCAGACAGAAGACCAGGATCGTGAAGGGGTGAGAGGGAGTAATAAAGATGGAGTCCCTAAGTGTGTCTGTGTATTTATTTCTAATAAAGTGTCTGTGTATTTATTTCTAATAAAGTATTTTTTCTGTGTGATGTCTTTTTTTTTAACCCTTTATTGGAGATTCTTAATGGCCGGGTCAAACTTGGCCTGACATTAGCAATCTCAGGCTTTATACCAGCAGGTAAAACAAAGCTGGTATTAACCCCTTATTACCCAACGTGCCACCCGCTGGGAGAGATGTTGGATACAACGCCAGAAGATAGCGCTTTTAAGAAAGCGCCATTTTCTGGGGCGACTGTTGACTGCAATTCGAAGCGGGGGGGGCAAGAAAGCTTGGTCCACCCTGCACTGCGTATTCCCATCCCCAGCTGCCTACTTGTACCTGGCTCATCACAAAAATTGGGCGAAGCCCATGTCGTTTTTTTGTTTTTTTTTAATTATTTCATGAAATTCATGAAATAATTAAAAAAGGGCTTCCCTGTATTTTTGGTTCCCAACCGGGTACAAATAGGCAGCTGGGGGTTGGGGGCAGCACGTACCTACTTGCTCTACCTGGCTAGCATACAAAAACAGGGTGAAGCTGTCTTTTTTTTTTTTAGTTTTTGCGCAAAAAACGTTAAAAAAAGGGCTTCCCTGGATTTTTCATTGCCAGTGAAGGTCATATAAGCAGTGGGGGTTAGCAGCCAGTAGCTGCTTGGGTTACCTTAGCATTAGAAAATGCAGCGGGAGTCCACACATTTTATTTTTTTTACCCCCTAACCCTAGAGTTAGGGTTATGTTTTTGGGGTTTTTGTTTATTTTTTAATGAATTTAAAAAAAAAAAATACTCATGGGCTACCGAGAACCCGAGCATTTTAGTGCTCACTCATCCCTACTTCTAACCATACAGCCAGCAGATCAAGTAATCTGATCAGCTGACTCCAGTGTTGGCCGATTACTTGTTCTGGGTGCCCCTGCATCCATCGCAGCGTGTGCTGCCTGTGAGGTCAGCTGAATTCGTCCGACACTGGGGTCAGCTGATCTGAACTCTGTTGAACTCCAGCCCGCACACTCTGCGATGGATGCAGGGGGACACAGAACAAGTAATCGGCCGACACTGGAGTCAGCTGATCTGAACTCAGCTGAACTCATGACCACACAGCCCGAACATGGTCACACGTGATCGGCAGCAGGCAGTGATTGCTGTTAACCTGCATCCATCACAGCGTGGGCGGGCTGTGAGATCAGGAGTTCAGCTTATTCCCGATCAGCTGACTCCAGTGCAAGCCGATAAATTCTGTGTTCCCCTTCATCCATCACAAGTAAAAGTAGAAGCATACAATAAAATAACAATAAAATAACAATTGCGGTTGCATGCGTTGCACATTCAATCCACAGGATCCGGTCATATGCGGTTTGCATCCTGTCAAATGTGAAAGTAGCCTTACAGCTGGAGCAGGAAGAAGAAAGACAAGATGGCAGACTTACTTTGGGAGCTTACAGGAAGAAATCGCACAGACCAATTTTTGGGGCTCCACTCAAGGGGATCTGGAGCTGAGAAAAAAAGGAGACCGTCAGCTGATGATGAAATAGCTAGCAAAGTTATTGATCATTATCTCAAACCCATTGCCTCCTCTCTCTAGTCCGGCATTTCCTCTCTGCGGCGATCGCCATCCTCCTTTTTCTGAGGCCCATGTGCATGACGCGTCCTACATCATGCTCACTAGCTGGCATTGAGGTCCTGCGCAGGCGCACTTTGATCTGTCCTGCTCAAAGCAGATCCATGTATTGTAGTGCATATGCGTAAGAGATCTTTAACCCCTTAACGATCTGGTGGCTATCATGATAGCCAGGGGTGGACTGGGCTGTCTGGGGCCCACCAGGAGAATTGACTCCAGGGGCCCACCCTACAGCTAAATATAAACACCCATTAGTGTTATCGCCATTATTGTGTTGCTTTGACTGTATACACAGACGGCTCCTGCACATCTATATTGTGCATCATAACTGGGATGTACAATTATAGTAGTTTGCAGTAATGGGGTCTTTAGTGAAAACAAGTTATCACCGATCCACAGGGTAGGTTGGTGATAACTTATTGATCGGTGGAACCAGACCAGTGGAAACCGCACCGATAGGAAGATTGGGGAACTTTTTGCAGCAGCAGGTGGAGTGTGTGACCGCAGCTCCATTCATCCTCTGTGGGGTGGGATGTGTGACCGCAGTTCCACTCATCTTCTGTGGGGTGGGGTGTGTGACAGCAGCTCCATTCATCCTCTGTGGGGTGGGATGTGTGACCGCAGTTCCATTCATCCTCTGTGGGGTGGGGTGTGTGACTGCAGCTCCATTCATCCTCTGTGGGGTGGGATGTGTGACCGCAGCTCCATTCATCCTCTGTGGAGCAGCCAGATAATAACAAGCGCAGCGCTCGCAGCCACTGAGGGAATGAATGGATCAGGGGTCGAGTCGGACACGAGCTCCAGTGTAATGGGGGATAAAAGTTGCACGATCGGTGCAGGTCCCAGCAATCGGTCCACACAGATGAATAAGTTATCACTAATCTTTAGGCTACGTTCACACACTTTTTCTCTGATTTTACTGCTCCTGGTTTTGGCTTCAAATACTGAGGTAAAAAAACTCACTGAATACTCAGTGTGTGCACGTGGCCTTAGTAAAGGTGATTACTTGTTTTCACTGGAGAATCTCTGTAAGTGCATATTTACTGCAGTGTAATAGTCACAGGACAGGGCAGGACAGGGAGGGGAGGGGTTAAATGTTTAAGTATTTAATTTCTACTGGAAAAAATCTCCCCCTTATAGAGAGAAAGTAACCTCCATACACAACACAATCCACTATACCAAAATCAATAATACCATATACAAGGGGGAAATACCGCCACACCGCGACCAGACAACATATTACCACCACATAGTGACCAAATACAACCACATACAAGTAATAAATACCACCACACAGTGATCAGACAACATATTACCACCAAACAGTGACCAAATACAGCCACATACAAGGGAGAAATACCACCACACCGTGACCAGACCACATATTACCACCAAACACTGAACAAATACAGCCACATACAAGGGAGAAATACCACCACACCGTGACCAGACCACATAGTGACCGAATACAACCACATACAAGGGAGAAATACCGTGACTGACTTACCAGTGACGTCTCTAGCTGACTTTATTCATCTTCGCTTTTTCTCTTCATCCGGCGCTGACCGTCATCACTTCTTCCTGCCAAGACGCGACTCTGCAGAAAATAACAGTCACCTATAGCCGATCACTCCCAGAGTACATTCCTCACTATTTCCCCAATTTCTACACCACGTCAGACTCTTGTTCCCCCATTGGAGACAGTATCCTCAAAATGAACTTATATTTCATCAGTAATAATGTCCCCTAATTTGCCCCTACAGTAATTATGCCCCATGTGCCACCATAAACTAATAATGTATGTCCCTCATTCTGGCCCCATATAGTAATTATGTCCCTCATCCTGGCCCCATATAGTAATTATGTCCCTCATCCTGGCCCCTTTTATTTAATAATGTCTGGGGAAACAAGTGGAATCAGAAGGGGTTGTTAATTGCTTCCTGCTCAAAATATCACCCCACAATCCTGCTCTCCAAAATAGCCCCACAAAGTGCCCCTTTCCAAAATGTCCCCCCAAAAATTGCCCTTTCTATAATATCTCTCCCAACTACATCCCTGTATAAATCCCCCCCTCCTCATTATACTATGCTGCCTTCCAAAATCTTTGATGCCTCATAATGTCCCCCATTGCCCTATAATGTTCCAATTTCTTTCACAACGTCCCCCACTGACCTATAATGCCCCAATTTGCTTCATAATGGCCCCCATTACCCTATAATGTCCTTCCACTGCCCTATAATGTCCCCCGCTGCACCTATTATGTCCCCCGCTGCCCTATGATGTCCCCCGCTGCCCTATGATGTTCCCCACTGCCCTATCATGTCCCCCACTGCCCTATCATGTCCCCCACTGCCCTATCATGTCCCCCACTGCCCTATCATGTCCACCACTGCCCTATCATGTCCACCACTGCCCTATCATGTCCCCCACTGCCCTATCATGTCCCCCACTGCCCTATCATGTCCCCCACTGCCCTATAATGTCCCCCACTGCCCTATTATGTCCCCCACTGCCCTATAATGTCCCCCACTGCCCTATAATGTCCCCCACTGCCCTATAATGTCACCCACTGCCCTATAATGTCACCCACTGCCCTATAATGTTCCCCACTGCCCTATAAAGTCCCCCACTGCCCTATAGTGTCCCTCACTGCCCTATTGTGTCCCCCACTGCCCTATTGTGTCCCCCACTGCCCTATTATGTCCCCCACTGCCCTATTATGTCCCCCACTGCCCTATAATGTCCCCCACTGCCCTATAATGTCCCCACTGCCCTATTATGTCCCCCACTGCCCTATTATGTCCGCCACTGCCCCATAATATGCTCCATAAAGTCCCCCACCGCTTCTTAATGCCACTTGTAAAATAACACTGCTCCTCCCCCACCCGCAGCCCCTCATATAAAAGTACATCTTCGACTCCTCTGGAGCGCTTACCTGTGCCTGCGCGTCCTCCTCTTCATCCCTGCAGCTGTGGCCTCGGTGATGATGATGTCGGTGCAGGACTGAGGCGCGCTCCTCTGCAGCCCTGGCGATGACGGTACGTTGCGGGGCTGAGCAGAGCTGCTCTCCCTCCTGTCACCGGCCGCACTGTACAAATGTATTGCGCGCCTGAAAGACGCGCATACATCTGAATACCGGCGCGGTTGGTGCAGGCCTGGGGACTCCCGCAGTGCACCGCTAGGACCTTTGGTGAGTCACATGACACATGTGATGTCACTAAAGGTCCTGCAACTGCGAAAACTTCAGTGATCATACAGAACTTGTACGATCACTGAAGTTTACGATTGAAAGGCTGGGTGCCGGGGCCCACTCAGGCCTGTGCATGGGCGTACCCAGGATCAAAGCCATGGTCGTTCACATTGTAAAATATTAGAACGGAAAAGGTGAATGAAACGAAAATTTTGAGAATTAAATGTAACTATAGCTCGATTAATGACTCCGCGCCCCTCTCCACACACACACACACACACACACACACAATACAATACATCCCCCCATCACCCACTACATACACACACCCAAATACCATGCACCCCCCATTACCATCTCCCCACGCACACAATACAATGCACCCCCCCATCCCCACCTACGCACACACAATGCACCCCCGATCACCCCCTACACACACACACTACAATGCACCCCCATTACCCTCACACATACACACACACACACACAATACACGCTCCATTACCCCCCCCCACACACACACACACACACACACACAAATACATCCCCCCTTCACCTGCTACACACACAAATACAATGCACCCCCCATCACCCCCTACACACACACACCCACAATACAATGCACCCCCACTACTCCACACACACACACACACACACACACACACACAATGCACCCCCATTACTCCCTACACACACACACACACACAATGCACCGTCCATCAGCCCCTACACACACACAATGCACCCCCCATCACCCCCTACACACACACACACACACAATACAATGCACCCCCACTACTCCCTACACACACAATGCACCCCCATTACTCCCTACACAAACACACACACAATGCACCGTCCATCAGCCCCTACACACACACAATGCACCCCCCATCACCCCCTACACACACACACTCACAATACAATGCACCCCTACTACTCCCTACACACACAATGCACCCCCATTACTCCCTACACAAACACACACACAATGCACCATCCATCAGCCCCTACACACACACAATGCACCCCCCATCACCCCTACACACACACACTCACAATACAATGCACCCCTACTACTCCCTACACACACAATGCACCCCCATTACTCCCTACACCCACACACACACACACACATAATGCACCGTCCATCAGCCCCTACACACACACAATGCACCCCGCATCACCCCCTAAATCTTAAGCAAAATGCAATAACAGGCAATGAAAACATAGCATCTGCGCAAAAAAGAGAATTTTGTTACTTACAATAAATTCTTTTTCTTATAGTTCCGTATTGGGAGACCCAGACCTTGGGTGTTTAGCTTCTGCCTCTGAAGGACACACAAAGTACTACACTTAAAAGTGTAGCTCCTCCCTCTGAGCTTATACACCCCCTGGTGAGCAGACCCAGCCAGTTTAGTGCAAAAGCTGAAGGAGAATAGCCACCCACAAGTAGAACAGAGCAAGAGCCGGAACAACCGGAGACTCTGTCCACGACAACAGCCGGTGATAACACGCGGAACAAGAAATTGCCAACAGGCAACAGGGAGGGTGCTGGGTCTTCCAATACGGAACTATAAGAAAAAGAATTTACGGTAAGTAAATAAAATTCTCTTTTTCTTTATCGTTCCTTTGGGAGACCCAGACCATGGGACGTTCCAAAGCAGTCCCTGGGTGGGAATAAACAGAAAAATTAAGAAGTAGGCAGAACCTAACTTCACAAATGGGCGACAGCCGCCTGAAGGATGCGTCTGCCCAAGCTCGCATCTGCCGAAGCATGAGCATGCACTTGGTAGTGCTTCGAGAAGGTATGCAGGCTAGTCCAAGTGGCAGCCTGACAGACTTGTTGAGCCGTAGCCTGGTGCCTGAAAGCCCAAGAGGCACCGACAGCTCTGGTCGAATGTGCCTTGATCCCCGGCGGGGGAGGCACCTGAGTACTCTGGTAGGCGTCCGAAATGGTCGATCTAATCCAACGGGCTAAGGTCGGCTTAGAAGCAGGGAGGCCCTTGCGCCGACCTGTGGTTAGCACAAAAAGAGAGGTGCACCGCCTAAGCGCAGCGGTGCGAGACACATAGATCCGGAGAGCACGCACCAGATCCAGAGTATGCAGCGCTTTTTCAAAGCGATGAACAGGAGCCGGACAGAAGGAAGGTAGGGTAATGTCCTGGTTAAGGTGGAAAGGAGAGACCACCTTAGGAAGAAAGTCCGGAGTCGGACGGAGAACCACCTTGTCTTGATGAAAAACTAAAAAAGGTGACTCCGAAGAGAGCGCAGCCAAATCAGAGACTCTCCTGAGGGAAGTTATGGCCACCAGAAAGGCCACCTTCTGAGAAAGACGATACAAAGAAACCTCCCCAAGAGGCTCAAAAGGGGGTTTCTGCAAAACCGTGAGAACCAAGTTAAGGTCCCAGGGATCCAAGGGCCGCCGGTAAGGCGGAATGATGTGAGACGCGCCTTGCATGAAGGTGCTAACCTGAGCCAGCCGAGCGAGACGCCGCTGGAACAGAACTGACAGAGCTGAGACTTGTCCCTTGAGAGAGTTGAGGGACAGTCCTAGCTGCAGACCGGACTGTAGAAAAGACAGAAGGGTCGGCAAGGAGAATGGCCAAGGAGGATGGTCGGTAGAGCGACACCAGGACAGGAAAATTTGTGACGGGATGCCATTAGGTCCACGTCCGGAGTGCCCCATTTGCGGCAGATTGACTGAAACACTGCCGGGTGCAGGGACCACTCGCCACCGTCCACGGTTTGACGGCTGAGATAATCTGCCTCCCAGTTTTCCACGCCTGGGATGTGGACTGCGGATATGGTGGACTTGGAGTCCTCCGCCCATTGAAGGATGCGTTGTACCTCCATCATTGCTAGGCGGCTTCGTGTCCCGCCCTGGTGATTGATGTAGGCAACCGCGGTCGCGTTGTTTGACTGGACTCGAATGTGCCTGCCCGCCAGCAGGTGGTGAGAAGCTAGGAGAGCTAGAAGCACGGCTCTGGTTTCCAGCACATTGATTGAAAGGGCTGACTCGGACGGAGTCCAAGTGCCCTGCGCTCTGTGGTGGAGACATACCGCTCCCCAGCCGGATAGACTGGCATCCGTGGTGAGAATCACCCAGGACGGGGTCAGGAAGGAGCGCCCTTGGGACAGGGAGAGGGGCCGAAGCCACCACTGAAGAGAGCTCCTGATCCGTGGTGACAGAGCCACTAACCTGTGTAAGGAGGAAGGCCGCTTGTCCCAACAGCGGAGAATGTCCAGCTGCAGGGGGCGCAGATGGAACTGGGCAAAGGGAACAGCCTCCATGGACGCTACCATTTGACCCAGCACCTGCATCAGACGCCTGAGGGTATAACGGCGGGGCCTCAGCAGAGAGCGCACCGCTAGCTGGAGTGACTGCTGTTTGACTAAGGGCAACTTCAAAAGTGCCGGCAAAGTCTCGAACTGCATCCCTAGGTACGTGAGACTCTGGGTCGGAGTCAGAGAGGATTTGGGAAGATTGACAAGCCACCCGAATTGGGCTAGAGTGGCGAGAGTGAGCGAGACACTCCGATGACAGTCTGCGCTGGATGAAGCCTTGACTAGAAGGTCGTCCAGGTAAGGAATCACTGCCAACCCCTGGAGGTGCAGAACTGCAATCACTGCTGCCATGACCTTGGTGAATACCCGAGGGGCCGTGGCTAACCCGAAGCGAAGAGCCACGAATTGGAAATGATCTTCTCCTATTGCAAAACGTAGCCAACGCTGGTGTGAAACTGCAATTGGAACATGCAGATAGGCATCTCTGATGTCGATGGATGCCAGGAAATCCCCTTGGGTCATTGAGGCAATGACTGATCGCAGAGACTCCATGCGAAAGTGCCGCACTTGAACATGCTTGTTGAGAAGCTTGAGATCCAGGATGGGCCGGAAGGTACCGTCCTTTTTGGGAACTAGGAAGAGATTTGAGTAGAAACCTCTGAACCGTTCCCGGGCGGGAACTGGTACAATTACTCCATTGGCCTGCAAGGCTGCCACGGCCTGTGAGAAGGCGGCGGCCTTGGAGCAAGGGGGAGTTGAGAGAAAAAATCTGTTTGGCGGGCTGGAAGAGAATTCTATCCTGTAGCCGTGGGAGATGATATCTCTCACCCACTGATCGGAGACGTGTTGAAACCAAGCGTCGCCAAAGTGGGAGAGCCTGCCACCGACTAAGGACGTCGCCGGAGCGGGCAGAGAGTCACGAGGAGGCTGCCTTAGTGGCAGCACCTCCTGCGGTCTTCTGTGGACGCGCTTTTGGGCGCCAGTTGGATTTCTGGTCCTTGGCTGAGTTAGCGGACAAGGCCGAGGGCTTAGAGGACGACCAGTTGGAGGAACGAAAGGAGCGAAACCTCGACTGACTCCTACCCTGGGCAGGTTTCCTGGTTTTGGTTTGTGGCATGGAAGTACTCTTCCCGAAAGTAGCTTCCTTAATAATTTCATCCAGCTGTTCTCCGAACAGCCGGGA